>NC_060119.1:1158018901-1158308901 GCF_021461395.2 Schistocerca americana | reverse complement strand
GTGCAAATTGTGAATTAATCTGTTACTGAATCTTTGAATTTGAAATGTGGATGGGTAGGCATGTGGCTAAAGTGTGATATTGAATCCCTTGCCCCCCTCCCCGAAATCTTGATTGTGGTGCTTGATTGACCTGTAGCTTAGTCTAATTTTTAAATCACCCCTTATTTAACCACACTTTGCCATACTTCATGCCCTTTTTGCCATAAAAATTAAAACTTCAAGGTAAATTCAGAAAATGTATCGTAGATAATGGGCAAATCTCCAAATGTTTTGATGCATGTTATGTGCATCCATCGTAACTTTTCAGAATTTGGCTCTATATTTAATCAGAGCAATCTGATTCATGGAAAAAACAAGATAGTATTTTGGCTGTTATTTTAATACACTTAAGATCAACCAAGAACTTCATTGTATATTCAACTGCCATTGCTTATCCAACTGCCGAGGTGGCTTAAATCATAATATATTTGTTGTATGGGGTGGTGTTTCCTTGCTCACTGCTACACAGTTTCTGTTTTGAGTGTGAAATGAATGGTACGTAGCACTGAAATTAACATAATCTTTCTGTAAAATGTTCATCTCTGAAACCTCTGTCATTCTTTGAAAGTTTACTGTACTAAAACACAAGAAGGTGGATCCTAAACTAAATTTTACAGACTATATCTTTTACTTGTGAAACACCATCAAGAGATGATGCATATAAAGTGTTAGTGAACTGTACTCAGAAATAATATTGTTTCTGGCTACAGCTGCTAAATGTTAACAGTTGCAATGTTGTAAATTCCTTACGCACCATCATGTTACATCCCCCTTTCTTTCAACTTCCGAAAATTTGGTGGAGGATAGTTCAGTGTACTTCACTCTGGTCATGGTGTTGCCTCACTGTGATGTTCTGTGTCTTTGATTCATCCTCAAAGGATGCCCGAAAAAGATTCAAAATGACTGTGTTATATTCATTCTTTCAGTGCCATGTACAATCATTATTTACTGAAGTTGATCAAATTAGAGCCTTCAAGGCCCCTCATCCACTGGACCAAATTTTACATATACAGTAATTCTTATATCATAGTGACTTCAATAATGCCATGTATAATATTATAAATAGTTCTAGTAATGGTAGTAAGAGAAGAGGAAAGATGAATTGAAACATCATTTGGATATGTCTAAGGCCATTTGGAATATTAACGCTAACTAAGAACAAGTATCAGTACTACTAGTGTTAATAGTGAATAATAGCAACAGGGCAAAAAGTCTAGTTCCTGGGCGGTTTTATGCTGAATATCATTGGCTTTCCATTCAGTTTTCACACTCACACAGCTTTGGAAATGCTTTCATGTAGACTATGCCAGCCCATTTGCCTGTTTCAGACGATTGATATATTTAATGATCATTTACATATTATCCAATTTTCTGTTTGTCCACAAGATGAAGTTTAAAAATACTGGAGAGGCAATCACCAAGACCTTATGTAAAATATTCACCCTTGAAAGGTTACCGCAATTAGAGTGTTTAGTTCGAACATTTAATAATGAACCAAACTTATTATGGAAAGTTCATCAGAAATGGTTATCACTTTGTTCTTGTGTGCTTAATGAAACGTGCAGATGAACAGCTAGAGTAATACTGAAATTCTACATGGCCGGCGGCTGCTCTCATCAGTGTCTGCAAAGAACTCTAGGGTTCTTGCTTGATGTTACAGTCAGTGCGAGAATGTTCAGTAGGAATCCGGGCTGGATGGCCATCATAGTGGAGTGGTGTAGTGCATATGATGGTGTTCAGCAGAGAAAGTGACATTTGCTACTACTGCTGCCTTCACCACCACCCTGCCATCAGCATGCATATGTGGCACCCCTCCCCCACCTCCCCCCCATATCTTGCTGTATATTCCACTCCAGTAACTCTATTGCTTCAGGGAAAACCCAAGATCCCAACTACAGCGCGTTCACCATGTGCAGTCCATCTGTGTATTGAGATCCTGGTGGCTGTGAGAAGTGTCACTGTTTTATGTTCACTACTCTGCCTTCTGCAACTCTATGCAACAGACATTGCTCTTCATAGACAATGTACAAATGCTTTTTGGAACTTTGTAAGTCTTATAGACAATGTAGCCAGGTAATACGACTGGACTGTGTCTCCTGGTACTACTTCATTCAGTGACTGTACAGCTAAAATGTAATTACAGTGTACTGGTCACTATATAAATGCATTCAGTGTGTTCTATACTACAAAATATGTCTGCAAAATGAACATCTGCTACCATTGATACTTAAAGTAATCATCTGCATAACCTGTATTTTAATTGTGCAAAATTTTCATACAGATTAAAATACATATTGTGAAACCAGTTGTCAAAACAAGAGAAACAGATGATACAGACAATTTAGCACAGAGCTGTTTTCTTACTATCATCATTTTCAGAGGTGATGTAAACAAAATGGTAACAAATTTGACGAAAAATGTTTTTTTGCCAGACTCATAGATTCCAAAGGTCTTGGAAGAAAGTACAATTTATTCTTTCATGTGCTAGTCCTTGGGAGGAGGTCTTTGGTTTCTGGCCTACTGTTTTCCTCCTATAACAGTTTTATATTACTAAACTTAACAGATGATTACATATTTTTGTATTAGCTTTTGCGAATTACACTACCATTATTTAAACTTTGTTCTTTTCAATGTCTCTTTCTTCACTCATTCTTACAGCCATTTATCCTTCCTATCAAGCCTAACCTTTACCAAAAGCTCTAGGACAGGAAATTATTGTTTTTGAAAGACTAAAGTTTAGAATCAACTACCTCATGTTTCCTTTGGTCCAGTCATTTGGAATTTGTTCCATAGTTGGTTATGTTTATTTTGTTTTTTAGATACTTGGCCGCACGATTAGAGTGGATCATGTTGCAGACTACAAACCACCTAAAGATTCTGAAAAACTTGATACAGAGACAAGGAAACTTTATTCAGAAGGTTGTGCACCAAAACTTACATCGGAATCAGACAAGGAATCTGGGCAGGAAGCTAAAAATCCAAAAAAAGGTGTGTCCCATGATGTCTTAGTACCACAAGATTTTACTGTATGCAATGTGTGTACCACCAGAATACTAGCATAAGAACTTTTACTTTTGCACTTGACTTTATATAAATCAGTTTCTTCATAGTGAATGTCCCACCCCCCTTCCCAATCCCACCTACATTGTTATTTCACATGTGAAGCGCACACACCCCAACTAACTTTTCCTTGTCCTTTGACACCACTCCATTTTTCTTGTTGTCCTACCTTGTGATTCTCCTTTAATGGGATTTCACAGTTCCATTAGAACATATATTGTACACTTGACAGCACAAAAAAGGGAGGAAAATCACAGCCAGAATCAAAGTCCAGTGCAGTAATGACACTAATGATATGCAATTGGTCTTTTCTAGATTATGTTGAGAATGTGAGGAAGATAAATGATTGCTTTAAATATTAGCAAAAATGGTTCTTTCTGTATTCTAGACCTATTCCAAGAAGACACAAAAGATTTTCTACAAATAAAGAACCCTGTTGCTAGCAATGGAAAATCGAGGGCCATCTAGGGGAATCCTTCCCTACTGTCCATTGTCCTAAACCTATCACTTGGTTTAGATTTGCTGATGACATCTTTATAATCTGGACGAGGGTGAGGACACCCTGTCCACATTCCTCCAGAGCCTCAACACCTTCTCCCCCATTTATTTAACCTGATCCTCCTCAGCCCAACAAGCCACCTTCCTCGATGTCAACCTCCACCTCAGCACCTCTGTCCACATCAAACCTACTAACCACCAACACCTCTACTTCAAGAGCTGCTGCCCATTCTACACCAAGAAGTTCCTTCCATACTGCCTAGTTGCCATGGTCATTTCATCTGTAGTGATGAGCAGTCCCTCTCCAAGTATACCAGTAGTGGTTTCACTGACTTCTTCGCAGACTGAAATTTCCTTCCCAACCCTGTCCAGAAACAGATCTCCCATGCCTTCTCTCACCACTCTCACCATCCCCGTAGTCTGACAACAAAGGTGCACTGCTCTTGTGACTCAGTACCACCCAGGACTGACTCAGTACCACCCAGGACTGGAGCAACTCAGTCATTTTCTGCCAGGGTTTCAATATCTAACATCCTGCCCGTCCCACCCATCCCACATTGGTATTCCGCCACCCACCAAACCTGTTGATTATTATTGTGCTGGCCTACCGCACTTCTACTCCCAATGCCTTGCCTCATAGCTCATATCCCTGCGATAGACCCAGATCGAGGCCTGTGCGACGTGTCTTGCCCTCTACCACCTACTCCAATTCTGACACTGGCATCTCCTAACACATCAAAGTCAGGGCCAGCTGTGAAAGCTGGCATGTATTGTATGAACTTAGCTACAACCACTGTGCCACATTCAACATGGGAATGACTACTAACAAGCTGTATGTCCACATGAACAACCACCGACAGACTGTTGCCAGGAGACAGCTGGGCTGCCCAGTTGCTGAACATGCCACCCAACAGGAATTGCTTCACTTTAATGATAGCCTGTGGCTTCTGTTTTCTTCCCACAGGCAGCACTAGCATCTTCCCCCAACCTCACCTCCCACCTCTCCCATCCTCCACTCTATGCCACCTCCTTACCACCCATCACCTGCCCCAGCAGATTGCTGCTCATTTCAGAGAGAGTCACAGCCAGCCTCAGTTTTTGTTGTGTGTATGTGTCCAAGTTCTACTCCTGAGGAAAGACTTTATCTGAAAGTTTGTATATTTGTAGCATTCTTTTCTTTGTGCCTGTCTATGACTCAAAGCTTTCTGTATGTGGTGAGTAGCAAACTATCCTTTTCATATTATTATTATATGTTATGAATACACTAAATAGACCCTTAACAGGGAAATTTCTGCTGTTCATCACTGTAACTGAATGGTCAAGCTGTAGGCTTTCTATGTAAAGGGACAGAAGATTAATTCCATGTTTAGTTGCAAAAGTTTTTTTTTCCTTGCCATAAGAGACAAGTACTGCTTGAAAAGCATCCCTCTATTCAGATGATATGCAAGCAATTTTCCACACACACAGAGCTTGTGACACTTCTGATCTCACTTGTGAATGTGACTATGATAAAACTGGCAGCGACATTTGCTGTTAGCCCATGTGCACGTGATTGCCTGAAATCTGCAAAAAAATTACAATATTAATAAAAAATTAAATCCATCAAAGTCTAGCAGAAGGGTAAATCATATCAAAATCATTCAGGCCACACACCAGGAGCAGCACAAATACTGTGGTTTTATTATGATCATATAACTGAAATCTGCCAAGGAGAGCTACACCTAATGACCTATCAATTTCAGTGTGCTTTAAGAGACTGATGGGACCACTAAAAAGTAACTCTTATAGTTTATTAACCTTAGCTTTCCAAAAAACATATAATTTGTAACTCATGTTGTATATTTTTGTTCAGGCAGTCTCTTCCCGAACCTGCAAACTGCATATAGTTTTATTCTTACCTGTGTTGTTATATTCTCCCATAAATTTTGCAAAATGCTGTAGTGTTTGTTGGGCGTGATATGGATTAATTAATGAATATTTAATAGGTTGTTGTTAACGTCTTACTTGGTATGAATATTGCCTTGATTATGGTGATAAATGGTTTTCTCTTTTCCTTGTATGCTTCCTGTTAGAAGGAAATGTAACATTGCAACTACTGTTTTTCTTCAGTAGTTGATGCCTTTTGTGTATTAAACTGTTTCCAGCAGGAACAGTCTGCTATACATATCAGTTATGATGCAGAGGTGGTTGCAAAATAGAAAATGTGATGTCTCTTCTCGATTGGTCTCCTTATGTGCCATACCTCTACCCCATTGAAAACATAGGATGGAGACAGAGTTGACCATGCTATGAAATTCGATGACAACTTTCACAGTGTTGCCGTAGCGGCCTGGGAGGAAGTGAGAAATTCCTCATTTATCTTTCAGCCTCTATTTCTTGCAGGTTGCAGATGGGCATTGAGGTGGAAGGCCATTGGATGTAGTTTTAAGTGTACAGAAACCATATGCTGTGTCTTTTGAGGGGCAAAAAAACTATTATTTAGAATCATGAACTGTTTATTCTGTTAATTTTCTGTAGATTAAACAAATTGATGCACTAAAACAAAAACAAAAATTAATTGCTGAAAGTCGGTTTGGATTGGAATCTTGCCATTCTGACGTTGTGTTATCATTCTGTCGGCTACACAACTGAATGTTGAAGTCACTATACTAACTGTTGCAGTATTCAGGCATTTCTTATTGTCGCTCCTCGCGTGACTCCAATTGTCGACTTCAAGCACCTTTTCTGCATCTGAAATCCTAGGAATGGCAGGGAGCAGATTTCCTTGTGTGTTCTTAGATTGCGGGTGCCGTGAGCTGAGAGTCAGTAAGTCGTAACAACTCCCTCAGTTACACACACAAGTACATATCACCCTTTACTTTTATGAGCAGTGCTGTACCCATAACTTTTTGTGCTGTCATATGTACGTTGATTATGAATTCAAATCTATAATGAAGTAATGACAATATTACTATATATTATCAAATATGAAAGTGTTAATTTTTCATTTTAAAGAGAGGTCACATCTTACTGAAAATGCCTTTAGAGGCTGTAGAAAACTATACCTGTAGATTAACTGACAATTATTAATTACAGAGAAAAAGGAAAAGATGAAGCAGAAGAAAAAGAAGAAGAAGAAAAAACGAAAGAAGGCTAAAGTGCAGAACAGTAGTTCCAGCTCAGAGGAAGGTTCAACCTCAGCAAGTGACTCTGAAGACGAAACTCGTGCAAGCAGTAAAACAAAGAAGTCTCGGAAAAAGAAGACAGCAAAGTCAGAGAGCAGCAGTGCAAGTGATGGAGAAAATATACCTGCTAAAACCAAACGACAGCAGTTGGAGGAAAAAATTAGGGCTCTCGAACGAGCTCTAAGTACTGTGAAGCGGGCAGCAAAGATGAATGAGGAAGCGGCTGATGCTGGTACAGCTCGGCCAAAGGATGCTCATCCTGGGGAAGTTTCCACAGAACGTGTAGATCGTGGCAGTGTTTCTAAGAAGAAGGACGCTGGGGACAGTGAAGGTGGCAGAAAGAACACTGAAGAGCGAGGAGTTACAAAACACAGTGAGCAGCCTAGAGACAGAGAACGGGACAGGGACAGGGAAAGAGAGAGGGGTAGAGAAAGAGAGCGTGACTGGGAAAGGAGCAAAGAAAGAAGGTACAACAGAGAGGGTGGAACATCTGGCAGCTGGAGCAGGGACCGAGATGGCCGCAGAAACTAAAGGAAGTTCTATTAGTTAGTCTCTTTCTTGCTGCCAGAAAATTGGACACTGAATGGTACAGTTACTGTTAGAGAGGTGGTGTGAAAACTGTGAGACTGCTGTTGTGGTTTATTAGAGCAGTAAGGAAAATTTGATGTAATTGCATATATGTTGTACTTTTTGTTACTGTTCATACTTTTATGCAATATGCACTGATTATAATGTGACTCTGGAGAACAACAGGGTAGCCAACCCATTTAAATTTAATTTGTGTACTCTTTTATCAATCACTGTTACTGAAATATGTAAGTAGTTTACTGCCATCGTACATAATGGCACAACTGATATGTTCATACTAAATTGCATTAAAGATCATTAAGCACAGTACCTGTTAAGACCGCATCACATTAATAGGTGCCTTGAAGATGATAAAATGAAGGTAATTGTTTATCTGAGACAGTTAAGTCAAGATACTGCCCACAAATAGCATTGGGTGTTGTGATGTACTGTTAGTATCTGTTACCAAGTTACTACAATAATAGTGACTCATCTTTTGAAAAATGAGATTGAAGTGTTGAGTTCACAATCTTTGTTGGGTTATTCACATTCTGTACCTTCAATTGAATCCAGCTGCAGACACTGAAACAAGGCTCAGCCCATTAACTTGTCACAAATCAAAATACTCCGTAGCTTTGTGGGAAGTAATTTCCGTCACTGTGACAGTTTTAAGAAAAGTGACATAGTGTAGTGATCCCCAGTTCATTTCCTTTTGATGAAATCTAACATAAAGAGCCTGAAGCAATATTTAAGACTTTTATAATGTCTACCTCAGGTACAAAGTTGCCTGCTTTTACTGATTCATTACATTTAGGAAATTATATTTCCCAAGTGCAAGTGTCAGGGGGTTAGAAACTTTTATTTTATGTCATACTAGTCTCCAGGTGTAGAATAATTGGATAAATACCAAAGTGATTTTAACTAAACCATAAACAGTTTCATAAAAAATATTATATTTTACATATCTCAAATAGATATTTAACAAACCATGTGCCATGTTTATGAAGCCCATAAAATGTGTGTTCATATATGTATCCTGCAAGCCACTGTACAGGGTGCGGTGGAGGATAATATAAAAAGAAAGCTGTCATTAACATGAAAGTCAGTTTGAACACCAGACTGCTTTACTAGACATACTCATATTGGAGGCAGTATATGTTGCGTTTTTCCAAACTTCTGATTGGTTTACTTGGCCAGTTATAGGGGTCCTACAGTTTAACATGAACTGTGAATTGCAGTGCAACTTGACAAACAGTGCCAGGGGTGAAAGAATAAGTCGTCATTCAGCTTGTACAGTTTCCCACCACTAGTGGGTTTGCCTGCAATACAGGCCTCTCCATCATTTCCACCACTTCTGTGCCACTACTCTGGCCCAGTGTTGCTGTCTCTTTCATGTGCTTCTTCCCACTTCTTTTAGCCACCTCTTTGGTCTCCTACCCCCTACCTACATCTTGAACATACCCCTAGACAGCCTCAGCTTCTCTATTTTCTTCAAATGCCCCTAGAATTTTAATCTTTTCCACTAAATATTCCCTAGTATGGATTCCTCATGCGTTTTCTCCATGACCTTTTCATTTCTCATCTTCTGCATACACTACTGGCCATTAAAATTGCTACACCACGAAGATGACGTGCTACAGACACGAAATTTAACTGACAGGAAGAAGATGCTGTGATATGCAAATGAATAGCTTTTCAGGGCATTCACACAAGTTTGGCGCCGGTGGTGAAACCTACAACGTGCTGACATGAGGAAAGTTTTCAACTGATTTCTTATACACAAACAGCAGTTGACCGGCGTTGCCTGGTGAAACGTTGTTGTGAAGCCTGGTGTAAGGAGGTGAAATGGGTACCATCACTTTTCCAACTTTGATAAAGGTCAGATGTAGCCTATTGCGATTGCGGTTTATCGTATCGCGACATTGCTGCTCGCATTGGTTGAGATCCAATGACTGTTAGCAGAATATGGAATTGGTGGGTTCAGGCGGGTAATACGGAACACCATGCTGGATCCCAACAGCCTCGTGTCACTAGCAGTCGAGATGACAGGCATCTTATCCACATGGCTGTAACAGATCGTACAGCCACGTCTCGATCCCTGAGTCAACAGATGGGGACGTTTGCAAGACGACAACCATCTGCACGAACAATTCGACGTCGTTTGCAGCAGCATGGACTATCAGCTAGGAGACTATGGCTGCGGTTACCCTTGACGCTGCATCACAGATAGTAGCGCCTGCAATGGTTTATTCAATGACAAACCTGGGTGCACGAATGGCAAAACGTCATTTTTTCAGATGAATCCAGGATCTGTTTACAGCATCATGATGGTCACGTCCGTTTTTGGCGACATAGCGGTGAACGTACATTGGAAGCGTATATTCATCATCGCCATACTGGCGTATCACCCGGCGTGATGGTATGGGGTGCCATTGGTTACATGTCTCGGTCACCTTATGCTCGCATTGACAGCACTTTGAACAATGAATGTTACATTTTAGATGTGTTATAACCTATGGTTGTACCCTTCATTTGATCCCTGCGAAACCCTACATTTCAGCAGGATAATGCACGACCACATGTTGCAGGTCCTGTACAGGCCTTTCTGGATACAAAAAATGTTCGACTGCTGCCCTAGCCAGCACATTCTCCAGATCTGTCACCAACTGAAAACATCTGGTCAATGGTGGCCAAGCAACTGGCTTGTCACAATACACCAGTCATTACTCTTGATGAACTGTGGTATCGTGTTGAAGCTGCATCGGCAGCTGTACCTGTACACGCCATCCAAGCTCTGTTTGACTCAATGCCCAGTCGTGTCAAGGCCGTTATTACAGCCAGAGGTGGTTGTTCTTGGTCCTGATTTCTCAGGATCTATGCACCCAAATTGCGTGAAAATGTAATCACATGTCAGTTCTAGTATAATATATTTCTGGTACCGCGCGTCGCGGAATTTGAATCCGCGCCAGATGTCATGGACGTCAAAGACCCATAGAGGTCTCTGCACTATCGCGCTGTAAGCTGTGGCGGGGCGTGCCTCCTTACCCGCTTTTAGTGTGAGGGGGCCACAGTGAAACACGTGGTCCCAGTGGCGAATAGCATTGCCCCCAATAACATACTTAAGTGCCTGCCTTGCGCTCAGCCAGCAGTCTAACATCGCGTTGCGTTTCAGGACATATCGTCTCAGACAGCGGATTAACTTCGTGTTTCTATTCCAGTAGACGTGGTTGTCTTGTTTGGTTTGTTACTCTGTTGTCTGTTCTTGTTGTGTCGTAAGGTCCTCCGTTGGTCATGTCCATCCTCTCCCGTTGTGTTGTTCACAGGCCGCTCCGCAGTTCCTGCCGCGTTTCCATCACTACTACCTCGCGACCGTTCTGGTCGCCGTTGCAACAATATTTGTCCAATGAATACCCGTTTATCATCTGCATTTCTTCTTGGTGTAGCAACTTTAATGGCTAGTAGTGTATTTGTTACATGTATCTGGACTTCTCGAAATCTTCATCTGACTTGCTTACACCTTAATTTTTTGCTCTTTCCTCCATGATCTGGGGTTTCTGCATCATACAACAGAATTGGTATACAGGGTGTTTCACATTTCCCACTATGGCCTTCTAAGGGTTGTCAAGGGGACTTTATGTACTAAGTTTTGATAAGGAACCCATGTTCCAGACATGTATCGTAAGGATATAAAATAAGTATGAAGCAAACAGTGGAAACTCCAGGTTGGAATATCAACAATGCAGGAAAAGACAGATTACTACTTACCGTAAAGAAGATATGTCAAGTAGCGGACAGGCAAAATTAAAAGACACTTACACATAAACTTTTCGCCATAGCCTTTATCAGAGAAAGAAAGAGTAACACACGCCTTTCATTCACAGAAGCAGGCACATCTCAAGCACACGATTGCCAACTCTGGCAGCTCAAACCAATATGATGCATTCCAGGTCCGAGGTGCTGGAGATGGCAGTCATGTGTGCATGGTGTGTGTCTCTTTCTTTTTATGATTAAGGCTGTGGCCTAAAGCATATGTGTAAGTGTCTTTTAATTGGCCCTGTCTGCAACTCAGTGTGTCACCTTTAGGGTATGTAGCAATCTGTCCTTTCCTACGTTGTTAAGTAAGTATGAAGATCATATCATTTCCAAATCTGTCAATTCCAAGTTACAAACATAAAGGAGAAGACGGTTCTGTTGTCAGTCCCTATTATAGTTATGACATCTCATAACCTTTTCATCTGACTATAACAATGTCTGCGAGAAATTGGTCCTATCTACAACCTAATAGATGCCTTTAACTGGAAATGTGAATTATCGTTTATTCATCTTGTGATGTACATTTGCAATCCATTTTATCTGTGTACAGGAGACATGTCAAAAATTTATAACATAGTTACAATTATTTTTACATTAATAAATAATAGCACTAAAATGAATAACACAGTAATGATATTTCTTGGGATATGTAACAATGTATCCAGCTCAAATTTCCGTTTCATCCTTAGCTCTTATATAGGGATGGAGGAGTTAATATTTTAAGTTTTCTCAATAATGGAGGACATGGTTCTTTGTGATTTACAGTGCAAATATTTTGAATGACATTTTTTTCTTTATTTTTAGGATCTGCACTACATTTGTCGAGTTACTCCAAAAAACAAATACGAAGCCTAATAATGGATTCGAAGTAACTTGTATATGCTACTTTTCATCTGTCCATGTTAATTTCAGTTGATAATATTTGCATTGCAAATACCAAACTGCTCAGTTTGTTTGCTGGGTAGTCAATGTGCTAGTCATCTTCCTTTTCTGTGGGACTTCATTGTTCTATTTCAATCTTCTTATGCCCCAATAAGCTTGCATTGCTCATTCACTTGTCTCTTGGTTATTTCTTTCATTTTACTTTATTATACTCTTCAGGTACTACAAACTCTCCACTGTTTCTAGCTGCTTCCCATCCAGTGTCATGTTTACTATAGGTCTTTCCCATTTTCAGCCATTGTGACCATGATCTAACACAAGAAGTTACGTGACAGATAAAAATCCTAGGATGCCTGGGGTTCAAAACTGAGAACTTTGGATCCATATGTTGGCACTTTACTGTGGATACACACAGTAGCTTTTAACAGTATTAGTGGAGCGGTTTTCTGCCCTATTCCTTCCATGTATGGAATGATGAATGACTGTATGTCTCAGTGTGTGTCCTAATCCATTTTGTTATATTCTCCTGACTGCTATGTAAGGTGCAACAGAATTGTAGTGTGAGCTTTCATGAAAACTGATTCTCTAAATTGCTGAAAACATTGTTGACCACCCCCCGCCTGCCCCCTGCCCCCTCCCCCCATAGATTCCATCTAAGAGAGCAAATGAGATAGTACAATGGTAAGAAACTGGACTTGCATTCACGAAGATGCTTCAAATCCAAATCCAGCCACCCAGATTTAGGTTTCTCCTTGTTTCCCTATATCACTGTAGCCAGAAATGTTTCTATGAAAAGGACACAAATTCCTTTCCACAGTTCGAGATTTTGCTCTACTTTCAATAACCTCGTCATTGACAGGACACGACGACCTATAATCTTCCTTCTCTAATTTAATTTAATATTTTTTTTAAAAAAAGGCTCTGTATGGGCTGTATTGGCCTGTTATAATCCTGCAGCTCATCTCTAAGTTTGCGTGATGGCATGGCTGCTTGATGAGAATTCCAAATGCTCTATCTCGTTTGTAGGGCTGATCACACTTGCATCAGGTGTATGATTTTCTTTACAAATACACCGCACTTTCCCAGAATCCTGTCAATCTGTCTTCCATACTACAGATTTTATATTTCTCTACCATTTCATATCACTTTGTAACATGCTGTGAAATGGACTGCCTGACAAAAAAGTGAAACACCCAGAAGTCATGGTCGCATGTCCCTGTAACTTTGTAACAAACTGACCATTGGAGGGTTTGTAAATGATTGGAGTTGCAATTCTGGGGACAAGCAGAACGGCCATCAGAGTGCACTAGTGTTGTTCATTTTTAGTGTCAGATGTTGAGTGATCACTCAAGAATGCCACATACTAATGTGACACAGCGGTATCAGCACCTGACAGAATTTGAAACGGGCCTCTTCGTGGATCTTCATTTGGCCATCTGGTCAAATCGTGCCATGTCCAGATTTGCGGGGCATTCTGAGATGACAGTAGGAACGTGATGGAAAGCATACTCATCAAGGTTCAGGTTGAATACATCTGATCACCACAACAGGGGATCTCGCAACACTGCCCCAAGCACATGCTGATTGCATCTGTCCTCTCTCAACTAATTAAATTTCATTTAAAACACTGGAAAGTCCAGGATGGAATGTAAAACTATTATGAAAAGGAAAGTTGGCACTCACCATACAGTGGAGATGCTGAGTTGCAGATAGGCACAACAAGCTTCAACTGCCAGAGACTGCAGTCATGTGTGAGAGTTGCGTTTGTAGGAGTGTGGGGGGTGTGTGTGTGTGTGTGTGTGTGTGTGTGTGTCACCTATTTTCGACAAAGGCCTTGTTGGCTGAAGGCATATTTGTGACAGTATTTTGTTGTGCCTATCTGTCACTCAGCATCTCCGCTAATGATGAGTGGCACCTTTCCCTTTCATAATATTGTTAAATTTCATTTCATTTACTCCTCCCTTAGTAACCAAGTAATACACAAAACCGATCCAAGCAATACAAATATGGCTTTATTCATAAACTTCTAAACAACAATGGAAATAACACTCTCATGAATCCAAACGTAACAAGAACAATACAAGAGAAGGAAAGTTGCTACTCACCATATAGCGGAGATGCTGAGCCGCGATAGGCACAATAAAAAGATTCACACAGTCATAGCTTTAGGCCATTAGGGCCTTTGTAAGCAGTAGACACACACATGTGAGTGCGCGCGCGCGCGCGCCCACACACACACACACACACACACACACACACACACACACACACACACACACACATATACAAGGGCAACTTGCACACACATCTGCTGTCTCAGAGAGCTGAAACTACACTGCGAGCAGCAGCACCAGTGCATGATGGGAGTGGCGACTGGGTGGGGGTAAGGAGGAGGCTGGGGTGGGGAAGGTGGAGGGATAGTTGGTGGGAGTGGCGGACAGTGAAGTGTTGCAGTTTAGATGGAGGGTAGGAGAGAAGGTGCGGGTGGGGGGGTAAGCAGCGGAAAGGAGAGAAATAAAAATAAAAGAAATTAAAAGACTGAGTGTGGCAGTGAAATGATGGCTGTGTAGTGCTGGAATGGGAACAGGGAGGGGGCTGGATGGGTGAGGGCAGTGACTAACGAAGGTTGAGGCCAGGAGGGTTACGGGAACGTAGGATGTATTGCAGGGAAAGTTCACACCTGCGCTATTCAGAAAATCTGGTGTTGGTGGGAAGGATCCATATGGCACAGGCTGTGAAGCAGTCATTGAGATGAAGGGTATCATGTTTGGCAGCGTGCTCAGCTACAGGGTGGCCGTTCATGCGGACAGACAGCTTGTTGGTTGTCATGCCTACATAGAATGCAGCACAGTGGTTGCAGCTTAACTTGTAGATCACACGACTGGTTTCACAGGTAGCCCTGCCTTTGATGTTATAGGTAATGTTTGTAACCGGACTGGAGTAGGTGGTGGTAGGAGGATGTATGGGACAGGTCTTGCATCTAGCACAGGGGTATGAGCCATGAGGTAAGGGATTGGGAGCAGGGGTTGTGTAAGGACGGACGAGTATATTGTGTAGGTTCAGTGGATGGCGGAATACCATGGTACGAGGGGTGGGAAGGATAGTGGGTAGGACATTTCTCATTTCAGGGCACGAGGAGAGGTAGTCGAAACCCTGGCGGAGAATGTAATTAAGTTGCTCCAATCCCGGATGGTACTGAGTTACGATGGGAATGCTCCTCTGTGGCCGGACTGCGGGACTTTGGGAGGTGGTGGGAGACCGGAAAGATAAGGCACGGGAGATTTGTTTTTGTACAAGGATGGTAGGATTATTACGTTCAGTGAAGGCTTCAGTGAGACTCTCGGTATATTTTGAGAGGGACTGCTCGTCACTGCAGATGCGACGACCACAGGTGGCTAGGCTGTACAGGAGGGACTTCTTGGTATGAAATGGGTGGCAGCTGTCGAAGTGGAGGTATTGCTGGTGGTTAGTACGTTTGATATGGATGGAGGGACTGATGTAGCCATCTCTGAGGCGGAGGTCAACATCTAGGAAGGTGGCTTGTTGGGTTGAGTAGGACACGGTGAAGCAAATGAGGGAGAAGTTGTTGAGGTTCTGGAGGAATGTGAACAAGGTGTCCTTACCCTCAATCCAGATAGCAAAGATGTCATCAGTGAATCTGAACCAGGTGAGGGGTTTAGGATTCCAGGTTTTTAGGAAGGATTCCTCTAGATGGCCCATGAAAAGTTTAGCATAGGATGGTGCCATGCAGGTGCCCATAGCCGTACCGCAGATTTGGTGGTAGGTAATGCCTTCAAAGCAGAAGTAATTGTAGGCGAGGATATATTTGGTCATGGAGACTAGGAAGGAGGTTGTTGGTTTGGAATCCATAGGGCGTCTGGAAAGGTTGTGTTCGATAGCAGTAAGGCCATGGTCATTAGGAATGTTAGTGTACAGGGAGGTGACATCAATAGTGACGAGCAGGGCACCGTGTGGTAAAGGGAGAGGAACTGTGGAGAGTCGGTTGAGGAAATGGTTGGTATATTTTATATAGGAGGTTGAAGGTGTTGGTCTATGAGAGCAGAGATTCTCTCAGTGGGGGCACAGTAACCGGCCACAGTGAGGTGTCCTGGGTGGTTGGGTTTATGGACTTTAGGAAGCATGTAGAAGGTGGGAGTGTGGGGAGTGGTAGGGTAAGTAGAGAGAGATGGACTCCGGGGAGAGGTTCTTGGATGGGCCTAAGGATTTGAGAAGTGACTGGAGATCTTTCTGGAATGGGATCACTGTGGCATGGTTTTTAGGTGGAAGTATCTGACAGCTGACGGAGTCCTTCTGCCACGTAATCCTTGCCGTTCAAAACTACAGTGGTGGAGCCTTTGTCTGCAGGTAGGATTATAAGATCGGGATCAGTTATTAGATGGTGGACTGCGGTTCTTTCTGTGGATGTAAGGTTAGTATGCATGTTGAGGGATTTGGGGAATGATGGTGAGGCAAGGTTCGAGGATAAGAAATTCTGGAAAGTTGACAGGGTGGTTTGGAGGCAGTGGGGGTGGATTACGGTTGGATGGAGGAGTGAACTGAGTTAGGCAAGGTTCAATGTTGGTCTTTGATTGAGTCTGATTGGTCGAGTTGGTGGCGAAGAAGTTTTTCCACTGTAGGGACCAAGAGAAGGAGAGAAGGTCTTTAACTAGTCCTGCATGGTTGAATTTGGGAGTGGGGCAAAAGGTAAGGGCTTTGGAAAGGACTGATATTTCTGTGGGACTAAGACTGAGGCTTCTGGAGGAAAAGTTCATGACTGTGTTGCGGGTCTGTTTAGGTTTTGAGTTCCTTGTGGTGGTGGGAGGGAGTTTTGGAGGGTGGGGTAAATGTAGTAGGTCTGCGAGACAAGGTTTGTCAGCTATGAGGGGGCGTGGGGGAGGTTTGGAGGCTGTTGTAGAAGTGGTGGACAGTGGTACTCCGAGGCGGGAGTAAGAAGTGAGCAGGGTGGAGAGCTTTTTGAGGTGACGTGCATGTTGCTCAAATTCCTGCAGGGCAAGAGTTTCAATGTGTGTTATGGGTTCCAGGAATTTGGGATTACATAGCAGGAGAATTTTGCTCATGTAGAGAAGGTACTGCAAGCAGGATTGGGCTTGGTTGATATGGTTTTGCAGGACTATGTTGGCGAATGCTAAGGATTGGCAGAATCTGAACAGGTGGAGGTCATTGTCGAAGGAGGGGTGGCAACCAGAGATGGGTAATTTGATGGTAAGGCCATTAGGGCAGATTTCATGAGCCAAGCAACAATGCAGGAACAGTATGGGGGGCTGGTATCTGGCTAGGGATAAGGAAACCTTTCTGTATTGACACAGATGGAAGGAGCAAGGATCCATGGTGGTGCAAAAATGCGAAAAAATACGTAAGAAAGTAGAATTACGTCCAAAAAATTACGCAAAAATACACCCTAATAAGTGTGAATAGTACAAAATGGATGCACAGGGGGGAAAAAAGATATGAAATCTGAGGAAGACAACGATAGTGGAAGGCGAAAACTCACTAAAATTGGCGAAAAGTCACAAAGGTCAAACGTTTGAACTGCAACACTTCACTGTCCGCCACTCCCACCATACTATCCCTCCTCCTCCCCACCCCAGCCTCCTCCTTACCCCTACCCAGTCGCCACTCCCATCATGCACTGGTGCTGCTGCTTGCAGTGTAGTTTCAGCTCTCTGAGACTGCAGATGTGTGTGTGCAAGTTGCACTTGTGTGTGTGTGTGTGTGTGTGTGTGTGTGTGTGTGTGTGTGTGTATGTTTGTCTACTGCTTACAAAGCCCTAATGGCCGAAAGCTATGATTGTATGAATCTTTTTATTGTGCCTATCGCAGCTTAGCATCTCCGCTGTATGGTGACTAGCAACTTTCCTTCTCTCATATTGTTACATTCCATCCTGGACTTTCCAAACATAACAAGACATAGAACAACTGATGTTAGTGGTACAGCTGGAAGAACCTAGTGATGGCCAGTCAGCGCTGCTCCGCACATATGTATGAGTCGCTGCCAAATGACATGGTGGAGATCGCATTGTGCACGTCTCTCACAGGTGGCCCATGCTGATACAGTTGGCAACTGATTCAAGCGCACACATGCAGCGACACTTCACTCTGCACACTCACATACACTAGTAGCAGGATACAATGAACCTCTGTCTCATGCAGAGTGGGTACCCAGGTGATGGAGGAGATGCCAGTGGCCCAACAAGAATAGATTCATTGGATCTGGAGTGGCAGCAGCCAGTGCTGATAGAGAGGGTGGATTGTTGTGCTGGGTGGGCACTGGAGCAAAGTGCTTAAACGTGTGGAGACGTAGGCACGCCCGAGGGTGATGGGCTCATGCAGCACCCAACGACAGCACCAGAGACGAGGGTGCCATTGCCATCTTTGCGTTGTCATCAGAGGCAGGTCCCACTGCAGATGAGATGGGGCTGGACCCACTGGCAGCATATCGATGCACTAGGACCATCCCGAGGCCATAATGTGAAGTGTCAGGCGCCAAAACTATGTAGCTATTCAACAGGCTGAAAGTAGTTTGGATTTCAACATTTGAAAGCACATTGGCAATCAGGGCTCCAGCAAAAAGGTACATTCTTGTGTAACTAGGCATGCAGTGGGTGGGCCAATGTGGCCGACCCTGGCAGGAGTCTATGGTAGTAGGTTATCTTCCCTAGGAAGGTGTGAAGCTCCTTCATGGACAAGAGGTGAAGCATAGATGAAACAGTAAAGATATGTTTCGGCAGAGGGCGAACCCCATCCTGCGAGGCCTCGAAGCCCAAATAGACAATAACAGGTTGAAAAAAATGAGATTTTGTGAGATTACACTGTTAGCCAGCGGAATGTATGACAGAAAACAAAGTGCGCAAATTTTTCAAGTGATTCGCCATGAAGAAGCGCATGACATCAGTATCATCCAGATAATTAATGCACCTTGGGACAGGCATAGTAAATTGCTTTAAAAATCCTTGGAAAATAGGAGGGGCATCGGCCATGCCAAAGGAAAAGCATAAATATTGATTGAGATCAAAAAGAGTATTCAAAACGAGAACTCGCTGAGACTCTTCATCCACGGAACCTGAAGATATGCTTCAGACAATTTTAAGAAAAGCATTGGTGAACCAATATTTTCATGAACAGTTCCTCCTGGTGTGAGAGAAAATAGGTATCCATGATCGGCTGCGCATTGACAGTCGTACTGAAGTCACCATAGAGGCGAAGTTTCCCCAATGGATTCTGAATTACAACCAGTGGAGTTGACCATTCACTATCCATAACAGGTTGCACCACCCATAGAGATTGAAGTATGTCCAATTCTGTTTTCACTTGATCTTTCAGGGTGACAGCACCAAGATGCACCTGACAAAAACGAAGCCAAGCTGTCGATTTCAAAGAAATATGAGCACAAAAATTTACAGCATGCCATATACCTTCTGAAAAAAAGTTTGAAAATTCCTTGCACAGTGTTTCCAATTGAGAACACAAGGTGAACTGTGTCGGTGATAGAAAATCCAAATGCCTGAAATACGTCCATCCCAAACAGGTTCTTAAAACCACTATCAGCAACTACCAAAAATGTAACGGAGCAAGCCACTGACTTGTAAGAGGCAGATGCCATAAATTGTTCCAACAGCACAATGTTGTTTGTTATAAATAACCAGCTTCTGTGTGACCCGTGTCAACGGCAGTGAGCATAAATTTGCATAGGTTTGAGAATTCAATAACATCACTGAGAATTCAATAACATCACTGCAGCACCTGTGTTGACCTGTAGCCGGGGCACTTGGCAAAAAAACACTTAACTCGATAAACAACTTGGGAGAAGTTCCAAGCATTGGAGTCACACAGTTTACGTCCATATCCTGAGCAACCTTTGGCAAACAACACGTGGAGGTGATGTTGCCTTTCTTCTGGTATGCATTACAAGTAGCCCAGCACTAATGGCACGCCAAATGTTTGTGCTGGACAAAACAGGAAGGACAAGACGGAAACGGAGAATGCTGATGCTGGTGCTGTGGCAGTCGTGGCTCCTGGGGATGGCCTTGGTCTGCTCAGCGCTGGGCCCGCATGTTTAACACCACCAATGCCCCTTGCTCATGCAAGCTATCTGTCATCCTAGTGGGCACATGTGCCCACACTTCAGTTTGGTCACCCGCTGCCTGAAAAACTTCAAAAGATTGTGCTATTTGCAAAACTTTTGTCACCAGCTGGTTTTCACAGAGTAAAGCCTTCTTGTACACTTCCTTGTCCAGAGCTAAGTAGATAACCAGACCACACACCATACAGTTTTTTTTTTATCCGGGCATCAGTAACAAACTGATACTTATGGCTAAGGTCTTGAAGTTCACCTACTCAAGCCCTGCTTGACTGGTTTCGCATTGATAGATTTCAACTCGCGTCACTATGAAATGCATTAATTTGCGATGGTAGCTGGACAATAAACTGCACATGTGGTCAAAAGTAAGACCTGCTGGTTCCTGTGAAGGAGCAAGCTGACAAAGTAATTGATACATTTTAGGTGGAATCCATGCGAGGAAGAAAGCTTTGCACAAATTCGAATCTGTCACACCAAAAGCCAAAACATGCGTCTGAACCTTTTTTCATAAGCTTCCCAATCCTTGACTGAATCATCATACGGAGGAAAAGTGGGTGGATGGACCAGTGGAACGGTACCCTGTCTGTTAATGGAAGCCAACAAAGGGGTAACTGCCGAAGTAAGCTGTTCAATCAGGGCCAGTAGCACAGCGTCCATTATGACTGAGCTGATGAATCTGCACTTCAAGACTCCACACCAAACCACTCCAAACTTGTCGCCAATCATGTAGTAACCAAGTAATACACAAAATTGATCCAACTAAGACAAATATATCTTTATTCCCAAACCTCTGAATAATAACGGAAATAAGCCTCTCGTGAATCCATGTGTACCAAGACTCAGAACAACTTATGTGAACAGAACAAGTGGAAGAACAAAGAGAGCACTATTCTTGTTACATAATATTGGTGGGTTCTTTTTCTTTTCTATGGACAGTTTAAAGAGAGATGCCATTCATTACACTGAATGCAAATACTGTCTAAGTAATTCTCCATTGTCTTCAATCATGCAGTGATGCTATTTGTGCTCACATTGTCAACAACCTAAAAATGTTGCTCGATCCTATTTGATCAATTATTTCTTTATATTGAGATTTTAGTAGTTTTATTATGCTTTCACCTATTTCTGAAGATAGTCTGTATGATTGTATCTCGGAAATCAGTTAATGGTGTGGTACACAGTGAAATGACTTTCAGCAATGTATGAAGAATGACTATCTGTTCAGCTGCATCTACTACTTGCAAGACACTGTGTGTTAAAAAAGTGAGTTGTTTCATGTGAATGTTTTTTTCCTGAACTTCGACTATTCTTTGAGCAAAGCATATTTTCCTCCACGGACAGTATAATTTTGAAGCTTAGCATCAAATGTAATCCAGGATCCTGCGACAGACAGATGCAAGCAGTATTTGTCTATAAATCGGTGCATGCTTTCTTGTAACTTTCCTGTAAAAAACCTGGACCTTTTACCGTCATGTGGGACAATTTTCTATGCAAAAGGTTCTTGATAAATATGAGCTGGAAAGGGATTAATTGCACAGCATATTCAATGTAATATCTAATAGGAATTTCATCAGGACCTAGCGCATCACTCTATATTGCAGTAGTAATTGTTGTAAAGTTTAATGGAAAGGCTTATTGCAGTGTCTTACATCTGTGAGTGTGTGGAAATGAAAGTAGATATAGTACTATCCCCATACAGGGTGGAGCAGAGGAAACACATGTTTTTTGAACCACTAGTACGTGGTGATGAGGGTGTATTGACCTTGAATGAATGTTGGCAGACTGCCCATATAATGCAGTTTCGATGGCTATGGGGTGCAGAGCATCGTGTGTTTGTTGTCGAGCAATACCAGAAACAATGATTCCGTAGTCACGGGGCAACGTCTTTTCCGTCAAAATTTTAGAGTTGGACATCGAGGTGCAGTGCCTGATCGAAATACTGTACTCCAATGGGTTGAAGTGCTTAGAAGTACTGGATCTGTGATGAAAAAGAAACCACCTGGTCTTCCCTGTTCAGTTCATACTCCAGAAAATGCAGACCAAGTGAGAATGGCAGTTCTTGCTAGTCCGAAATGTTCGGCTAGACGACGTGCTGGGTATGTCATGTCGTTCACTCCACCGCATCTTACATGATGATCTTAAGTTTCACCCGTAGATTAGATTAGATTTACTTTCATTCCAATTGATCCGTAGTGGGGAGGTCCTCCAGGATGTGGAACATGTCAGAAAAACAACAATACATGACAAATATTTACAACTAAAACAAATAAGCTAATGTACCATTCCACAGGTCCCAAGTGGAATGATCGTCATTTTTTAATGAACACTAAGAGTCATTTTACAAATACTAATGCACTGATTTTAAAATAAAAAAGTTTTTTATTTATTTATAAGGTAATACAACTACTGTAATACTTATTTACAATGAACACATTACTGCACTGAAATGGAGCAGAAGTTAGATTATACTAACACACACACGCGCGCACACACACACACACACACACACACACACACACACACACAAATTTTCAATGAACACATTACTGCACTGAAATTGTGCAGAAGTTATGTTGTACTTATATACAAATCAGTTGGTTTTACTAAGAAATTCATCAATGGAGTAGAAGGAGTTGGCCACCAATAAATCCTTTAGGCTTCTCTTAAACTGAATTTCATTGGTTGTTAAGCTTTTTATGGCTGCTGGCAAGTTATTGAAAATATGTGTTCCTGAATAATGCATACCCTTTTGTACAAGACTAAGTGACTTTAAATCCTTGTGAAGATTATTCTTATTTCTAGTATTGATTCCACGAATTGAGCTGTTGGTTTGAAAAAGTGATATATTTTTAATGACAAATTTCATTAAGGAATAAATATATTGGGAAGCAGTAGTTAGTATCCCTAGTTCCCTAAACAGGCTTCTGCAGGATGTTCTTGAGTTCACACCACATATAACTCTCACTGCACGTTTTTGTGCCTGGCAAACTTTAGCTTGGCTTGATGAATTACCCCAAAAAATGATCCCACATGACATTATGGAATGAAAGTAAGCATAGCATGCCAGCTTTTTCATTTTTATATCCCCTATGTCTGACAAAATTCGCATTGCAAACAGAGATTTGTTAAGACGCTTCAGCAGTTCTGTGGTGTGCTCCTCCCAGTTGAATTTATTATCAAGCCGCAATCCCAAGAATTTAACACTGTCCACTTCTTCTATCTTCTCGTCATCGTATGTTAGACATATACTCTTGGGACACCCCTTACAAGTTCTGAACTGCATGTAGTGTGTTTTTTCAAAGCTTAGTGACAAAGAATTGGCTAGGAACCAGTGATTAATGTCCACAAATATTTTATTGGCTTATCTTTCTAAGACTACACTTGATTTGCTATTTATTGCAATGTTTGTATCATTGGCAAACAAAACAAACTTGGCATCTGGAAATGTTACTGATGAAAGGTCATTGATATACACAAGAAAAAGTAACGGCCCCAAAATGGAACCTTGTGGGACCCCACATGTAATTAGTTTCCAGTTGGATGATGCCTGATAGCTTGATACATGTCTCTTTCCTAATAATACCCTTTGTTTCCTGCCAGAGATATAAGATTTGAACCATTTTGCAGAATTTCCTGTTATACTATAATATTCTAGTTTACTTAAAAGGATATTGTGATTTACACAGTTAAATGCCTTTGACAGATCACAAAATATACCAGTTGCCTGCAATTTTTTGTCTAATGAATTAAGCACATTTTCACTGTAAGTGTAGATAGCCTTCTCAATATCAGAACCTTTTAGAAATCCAAACTGTGACTTTGACAGTATGTTATTTGAGATAAGATGGTTATAAAGACGACTGTACATTACTTTTTCGAAAATTTTTGAGAATGCTGGCAACAGTGAAATTGGACGGAAATTTGATGCTATTTCTTTATCTCCCTTCTTAAACAGTGGCTTAACTTCAGCATATTTCAGCCATTCAGGAAATATTCCACTAATAAACGACTGGTTACACAGATAGCTTAATATGTTACTTAGCTCAGAATCACATTCTTTAATTAACTTTGTTGATATTTCATCATACCCACTAGATGTTTTTGATTTTAAAGATTTTATGATGGACATTATTTCTGTTGGGGTAGTGAGGGTCAAATTCATATTATGGAAGTTACTTGAAATGTCTGGTCTAAGGTAATCCATAGCAGCATCTACCGAACCTGACAACCCCATCTTTTCAGAAACAGTTATAAAATGTTTGTTAAAAAGTTCTGCAACACTATACACATCTGTCACCAATGTATCATTTACTGTTAATGCTATTTTTTCCTCTTCATGTCTGGTTCTACTGGTCTCCTCCTTCACTATATCCCATATTGTCTTTATTTTGTTATCTGATATGACTATCTTTTCCTTGTAATATATTTGCTTTGACATCCGTATTACAGTCTTTAATATTTTGCAGTATTTCTTATAATGTGCTATAGCATCAACATTGGAAATGTTTCGGATTGACAGATACAGTTTTCTTTTTGTTTTACAAGATACCCCTATTCCTCGAGTAATCCATGGCTTCTTTGTAGACTTTGCTCTAACCTTGGTAAGTTTTGGGGGAAAGCAGTGTTCGAATAAGGTAAGCACTTTATTAGCAAAAATGTTATATTTTTCATTCATGCCATGAGCACTGTAAACATCAGTCCAGTGAATGTCTCTGAGGAGTGTCCTAAAATAATCAATTTTTGGCTTACTGATTACCCTCTTGAGCTCAGATTTAACAGATTTTATATCCTGTTCAGTATTAACATTTAACAGAAGGAACTGCATGTCATGGTCTGAGAGGCCATTGACTATTGGTTTTGTAATATAATTTTGTTCATTGGACTTTTCTATAAAGATATTATCAATGGCTGTTTGTGAGCAAGTGGCTGTCCTAGTGGGGAACTTTACAGTGGGAATTGAGTTGAATGATAGTGTTACTACCTGAAATAAGTTCTTATTGGGAGAGTCTTTAAGGAAATCTACATTGAAATCACCAGCAACCACTATTTCTTTGTTTTTGATTGTTAAATGGGCCAGTACAGCTTCAAGGTTGACAAACAGATTAAAGTTACCTGCAGGTGCTCGATATACACTTAATATTATGAAAGATTTTTTGTGAAATTCTAATTCTGTTGCACATGCTTCCATATGCTGTTCTAGGCAAAATTTATGAATGTCTATGTTCTTAAATTTATGACAGTTCCTGATGAATGTGGCAACTCCTCCTTTCTCCATTTCTGATCTACAAAAGTGAGATGCTAACCTAAACCCTGTTAACACAAGATAATGATCGTCCAGCTCCTAGGTGAAAGGGATTTTGTGCAGCGCAGAGAGTTTTGTCGCGTAATGGACGATATTTTTATGGAAGATGCAGATGCCATTGTCTTAATGAGTGATGAAGCACATTTTCATGTAGACGGTTACATCAGTGTTCAAAGTGGTCGGTATTGGATGCCAGAGAACCAACACAAATTACACCAAAGACCTCTCCACAGTTTAAAAGTAACAGTGTGGTGCATTTCAAAGATGGGGATTGTTGGACCTTTTTTTTTTTTTAAGAGGAAGGAACTGCATTTACTGTGACATCAGCATGCTACGTTAAAATGTTAAACAACTTTCTTCATCCAGAACTTAAAAGGCATCAATGGAACTTGAGAGAAATATGGTTTCAGCAGGACAGTGTCACAGCTCACACAGTGAGAGCATCCATGGAAGTGGTTCGACAAATGTCCCGAGGACATGTTATTTCGAGATACAGTGATGTTTACTGGCCCCCTCGCTCACCTGATTTGTCGATATGCGACTTCTTTTTGTGGGGATATTTAAAATCAAAAGTCTACATGAACAAGCCTCTCACAATCGATGACCTGAAGAACTCCATTCGTCAGGAAAATGAGCTGTGCCGAATGAAATGTTGGAGAGAGCCATTCGTAGCTTTCGGGAGAGGATCCAAATTTGTATCCAGCAAGCAGGACGTCAACTCCAAGACATTATTTTTCAAACCTAATTAAAGTATATATATTTCAAAACTGCATTAAAAAATCCATCACATAATGCTTCTTTTTATTATTTTCATCAAACCATGTCCCGATCATTTGATAGTGAAAAATATGCATTTCCTCTGCTCCACCCTGTATATGAATTTTTTTAAATGCAGAATTAATTTGTTTTACCTTTTTGTATGTTGTCTTAAGTTTCAACACCAATGAGACTGAAATAAATGGTTGTAACCTCACCATAAGTTGCATTGAGAAGTCCCTGTTTTTTATTTCTTGATGGTGACTAGTTTCAGACACCCGTGTCCATTATCAAACCATCTGTGCTGTAAATGTGACAAATACAGGCAATAGCCCATGTACAGAATCTGCCCCTGCAGTAATCAAAGCAGTATATGGCAGACTTAACAACAACACATAACATAGGAGTTCTTTAATGTCTGTTCTATGTGGTGTAATTTGCTGCTGTTAAGTCGACCATGTATCAATTTGATTGCTGCAGGTGCAGTTTCTGTACATGGGCTGTATTTGTCACACTTACAGCATGGATGGTTTGAAAATGGACATAGGTGTCCAAAACCAGGTACCATCAAGAAATAAAGAATAGATACTTCTCAATGCAACTTATGACGACAACCATTTACGGTGTTTCAATTAAAAGTTGCGGACCTATTTTTCACCTGCAGCATGCTCCAAGTTCTTACCAATGAGATTCCTGAGCAACTGGATCTAAGATTTAGACCAATTCTTTGGTTTCACATATAACAGGAACTTCCTAGGGATTTCTGATACATCTTTCACCATCATCTGCCTGCATATATTACTGTAGGCTTCCATATAGATCATCTTATGGATGCACAAGCTTCTCATTCTGTTTCCCTACATTCTTCTTTGTAGTGAAGCTGTAGCAATCTCTGTTTGCAAAAATCTGTGATTGGCACCATTAAACCATCATTCGTCTTTGCTATCTTTTATTATATGACATAATATTACTTATTTACCTAGAGTAGCATTCCTTAATCTTTTCAATGAATGGGACCTTTTTTAACGGTCACTTTTCTTGTGTTTCTATAATATGTTTGTACTCTAACATTCTGTAAGTGTTTTATTTGCAACAAAATAGTCAATTATTTCAAATAACATTTATTTGGTTTGAAAAGTAATTTCAAGCCAGAAGCTCTTAACATAACTAAGATTTAAAATAATACAATCAAACAGGACTTAAATTTTAATGAGATAGGTGCTAATGTTTGTTATTTTTGTAAATATGCTTTATGGATGAAAGACGAATTTTCTTGTGTGCTTCAGTACCAAGTCTGCTGTGGTATTGATTTATTTTTTTGAACCCTTAAGCTGAGAAACATGATTTGCAAATGGTAAAGTATCAACACCTAATTTGTGACAATTCTGGATATTCATCTTTTAAACTGCATCAGAATTCTCCTGACAACAGTAATTTAAATTTTTCTGCCAACAATGAACGTGATGTTAGTTTAATAAAAGTTTGGTATCCTCCTGAGGTGATTGAGGGTTGCGCTTTGACAATAAATTATTTTTGATCCAGAATTCATTTTGGTTTAACCTGCTGTTCATTTGGAAAATACTTATTAAAACCTTCATTCAGACTTTTCAAGTACTCAATAACTTCCTCTCCTGTGTCAACCCCTTCCTCTTTTAAAACACTATGTATTGTTGGAAAGCAATAAAACTTGTTGACATGCATACAAATTCTTTTTCTGGAAAACATTATTTCCTCTCATGAGCAGTAAGTACATTTACTTGCTTGGCTTGAAGGGTTAAATTAAATTCATTGACCTTTGTGTAAATGTTGCATACATAGGCAGTTTGAAGCAAGGAGCACAATGTTGCTCGTCGTATAGATGCTAGATGACAGAGTAATAAATACTGTTGTGGATGTTGGACAATGACTCTGATTGCACAGTGTGTAACCATTCCCTTATTGTTAAGTTTTCCGTCTGCAGGGTTCCAGTCTGGTCTCTGATAAATACAGGCTTATTCACTCTCAGTGCCGCTTTTGTGCCTCATCGACAATGTCAGTGTGGAGACAGAGATTAGTGTCACATTTGTACCAACTATCCAAATTAGTAAGCAGAAATGAGGGTTAGTTGTTAATCATTTTTTTCTAATTTTGTAGGGGTGTTAACTTGAGTGATCTTCACAGAACCCTAGTGTTCTGCATAACACAGTTTAAGGAATGCTGATGTACAGTATGAGTTAAGGTGTGCATGATTTGCAACAACTCTTCTGTTTCTTGAAACTGCACTAACGTAGGATGTTAGTGACTACAAGTATCTCCTCAATTCCACCAAACATAAATACTTTCCTAGCTTTCTTGAAGATGAGCATCATTCCTGCAATAGTGTCACGATTGCTGAATGATTGTTCGAATGAGTGGAAGGTCGATATTGTTTTGTTTTGGTTGAGCCTTTCTTTGTGTGACTTTCTTTTTCGGGTATATTGACACAACCTGTTTAAACGATCATTTGCAGACTCACAAGCTGTAGATTACAAGCATGTGAGGTGTAGGTTTGTCTATAGGCTTCAGCTGGCGAACTGCAATTCCCCTACCAATAGTGGTCATTCGCAAAGGAGCACCCCCACGACAACTACGCTTGTCCCCTCCCCCCTCCTTGCAATGTCTCTGCATCTAAGACCCAAGTTCTTTTGTTCATACTCCAGTGCTCATAAATGGAAGCACTCTTTATAAAATGTATATTGTGTATTTTAACTAATAATGACAATAAGTATTTTACAAAAACTTGTTCAGGATACTGTTTTTCCATTTTTATGTAATTTGTACAAGAGTTATAACATTTCATGCTGAGCTTCTTGAGATATGAAGTTTTTGTTTCTCTTATCTGGAAGACACACTCCTGCAACAGAAACATGTAATTAGATACATTATAGTTTGAAAACAACAGTAACATTCATAAATATAATACTGGGTGGTTATAATTAAAGTGCGGCTGCTCATGGAGGGCCATAGTATAATTATTATGGCAAAGAAACTTGGTAGATATGCCAAGGCATTAACGTGGATCCAATCTCTCCTGGAACAAAATTGGTTCCAATTTTCACCGCCAGGTGCAAATCTAGCAATGTGAATGCAATAAACTTATATAGAAATGTTTTTATATGTAGTGGATTAGGAACGTGACACAGGCAGAAGAGGTCAAACAACTCAGTAAACCATGCATGAAAACAATGGTTTCCACATAGTTGAACTTTTCCAAAGCACATGCTGTACAAGGAGGTCTTGATGACATGCAGACATCATGGTACATCTGACAGGGCCTCTGGTTGTATTCTCTTCAAAGAAGAATGGACCAATGATGATGGTGCTTGTGGAGCCACACCACACAGTCATGTATGGTGAGGGTAAAGGCTCCTTGTGCACAACATGTGGTTTAACAGTACCGCAAATTCAGCAGTTCTGTATATTCACTGTACCTTGTAGTGTCAAATGTGCCTCATCACTTCACAGAATATTGCCGGCCAGTTGTCATCAACTTCGATATGTGCCGGAAACCAATGAGCAGATTCATAACATTGCTGCATTGTTTCGAATTTTACCATCATCATCTTCAAACAATTTAACATTGGATCTCTCCTCAGACCTTTCCATCAGTGATACTCTCACAACAGAAACAAATACCATCTGGACAGACCTTGAAGGCCCAATGGTACTGACCAGCTGCTGTGTCATCCTCAGCCCTTAGGCATCACCTGATGTGGGTATGGAGGGGCATGTGGTCAGCACAGCACTCTCCCAGCCTTTGTCAGTTTTCATGGCTGGTGCTCCTACTTCTCAATCAAGTAGCTCCTCAATTGGCCTCACACAGGTCGAGTGCACCCCGCTTGCCTACAGCACTCAGCAGACACTGAAGGTGACCCATACAAGTGATAGCCAAGCCCGACAGTGCTTAAATTTGGTGATCAGATGGGAACCGGTGTTACCATTGAGGCAAGGCCACTTGTGATACTCTCTCAATGCAACACTGTAATTGCTGCCATTCTCTTCTTGGTAGCCAGACTGACATTATGGATTGTCAAATGACAGAGTGCATATCACACCATCATACAAGTAGTGTACAGTGCCAGATTTGCACCTGGTGGCTGAAACTGGAACTAATTTTTTCCAGTGCAAATCTGTTCTGCATTAACGCATTAGCATATCTACCAAGTTTCACTGCCATACGATAATTACAGCCCAAATTGTATCTCCTTAAGTAGCTGCACTTCAATTATAACCACCTGTACTAGAAGGAGCAATTATTTACACTGTTCACCATTCAGCCTTAATGTGGCACTTACCACCTACCCACTGAATTTAAAAGATAATAAAATTAACTTCCATACTAACTGAAATCATATCTGCTTGGCAACATCTTGTACTCCATACAAGGATTTGTGAATGTGAAGTATTAAAAATGATATAATAGTTGTTAACTGACATTTTCATTTGTTAATAAAGCAGAATTTAATAAACAATAATAATGGAAATTCATAGATAGAAAAATACATCAAATAAGAGAAAGGTAACCACCTACCTAAAAAGGGCTGGTGCATGGCACACAAACACATACAGTGAAACCTCTTTATAACTTTCCTCCATATAATGTTTTCCCCTATGTTACATCCGTTTTCTTCGGTCCCGACTAAAAGCCCATATAAACAATGTTAAATTTTCCTCTTTACTGCGTTTCCTCTATATTACAATTTCCTCCATGTAACGCTCATATTTTTGTAACCCTGGTCAATTATTTACCTCTTTACAACGTTTAAGTGACTGGATGTAGACGCATCGTTTTCCATTCTGTGAATCACAGTTTGCACCGGCTCGGAAAGCCCGCGCTCAGCGTGTTTCGTGTCAGCAGCAGAACCCGGTCATGTGACATGTGACGCACAATCTGCTTGTGATCTTTTTGGTGCCATTTCAGTCGATGCTTTGTATTCATAGTATATTGTATGAGCTGAGCAGCAGACAGCGTGTCTAGTAAGAGTATGTCTTCGATATAATTTTATTTAAGGTTTCATCAGTGGACATGGGTGAAAAGTGGAAGAACATTTCTCTGGAAGAGAAGGTTTCTGTTATTAAAAAAGTGGAGGCATATCCTGGTGTGAGTCGTGTGGAGCTAGCAAAGCAATTTGAACTGGCCCCCTCAGCACACAACACTATTATGAGAAACATATCGTCGATAATCGAAGGGTTTGACAATTGTGGAAATTCGAAACTTATGCGTTTGAAACCATTGACTTGATATGCAAGAGTTTCAGGAATTAATAGGCAGTGATTCTGTCACTTTTGAGGACTTTGTGGCTGTGGATGACAATGTGGCACCCACTGGAGTACAAAGTATTGAGGACTGGCTCATATTCTATAATTGGGTCAACTGAAGAACGGGATACCACCTGTCATCTTTGGACAATGATGTCATATCTTAAGAATATGTTATAACTTTTTACAGTACAAACTGGTCCATGATCCATTTACTTTCAGCCATCCACCTACCTAGCCACATGTTTTAATTACAAAAAACTAATTTGATACATTGATCATTTTCGATGAATATCGTATTACAGTGTTGTGAAAATTTAAAATGTCATCTATGGCACCATTTGTCAAAGCTGATTAGTGGTATCCCGATCTTCAGTAATGCCCTATAATTATTATTTGGAAGCCTTCCTCTTTATAGTGTTTTCCTCTATACAGTGTTCAGAATTTGTGGTCCCTTGAAAAACGTTATATAGAGGTTTCACTGTAATAGGAAACAGCTAATACTAGCTCTTGGCCTCTTGCTCTTTTTCCAGTACGAGTACACACACACACACGTGTGTGTGTGTGTGTGTGTGTGTGTGTGTACTCTTACTAGAAATGCTCAGAGACACTAGTGTTAGTGTTTCCTATTACGTGTGTCTGTGCACCACGCACTGGTCCCTCTACAAGGTGAATAAAATCTTTTGCACTGGCTGTTAAAGTACTTTTCATAAAAAAGTCACAACCAGTCTCACATCAGTAGAGACGCAGCCTCAGGCGATAGCTTTTTAAAAAATTCTGGCATAGCAAAGTGGTTGCTTAGAGCCAAATCCCAACATTTATCGTCTGGACAAAACATGCTAAAAGTGGTTGCCTATGATTAAACTGACTAGGATTGCATGGCACCATACCGTAGACAGCACACAAGTGTGCATACTGCCAGTGTAGGTAAGTGATTGCCTTTCTCTTATGTTATGAATTTAATAATAAAAGTACAAAAGCTGTTGCTACTAGCAATATTCAAACCAGAAGCGTTAGGATAATAAGACTTTCGTTCCAAGGACTCGCATAGTGCCAACTCTGTTAATAAACTTCGAATGTTTCATTCTTAACAGTGCTTGAAAATTGTCTAATCTTCAAAGGTGATTTTTTTTCAGAATTTTTGAGAATCTGGTTTTATTGCTTTAGGATACTGATGTCCACCTACTGAGCTTCAAATCCTATAAGTTTGAAGAAAATCAAAGAGGACCAGTCCATAACTGAAACTGTAATTGCACATAATAGAAATGTAACTCAACTACAGCACTTCATGAAACCGTGCTGAGCAAAATATTGCCAGTAACAGGACACCAACAATGAAGCAAACACTTACAACAGAGAACTGTATAGCAGCTATTTTATGCATAAATAGTCTTTCCCCAGAAATCACATGGGAAACAGAAGCCAAGACCTGGCATGATCATTCAAAATTAACAACAGACCACTCAAGTACCAACACTTAAGGAAACAAATAAATAAAACCTAGTGAGCATTCATCACAACTAGTTCAGGAAGAACAAAGAAAGTTTTTGCATCAGGGGATACCCAGACACCCCACATTGTTTTTATGCAAACACTAACCAATCAGGGCCCCCCCCATGATCCATGGACCTTGCCGTTGGTGGGGAGGCTTGCGTGCCTCAGCGATACAGATAGCCGTACCGTAGGTGCAACCACAACGGAGGGGTATCTGTTGAGAGGCCAGACAAACGTGTGGTTCCTGAAAAGGGGCAGCAGCCTTTTCAGTAGTTGCAAGGGCAGCAGTCTGGATGATTGACTGATCTGGCCTTGCAACAATCACCAAAACAGCCTTGCTGTGCCGGTACTGCGAACGGCTGAAAGCAAGGGGAAACTACAGCCGTAATTTTTCCCGAGGGCATGCAGCTTTACTGTATGGTTAAATGATGATGGCGTCCTCTTGGGTAAAATATTCCGGAGGTAAAATAGTCCCCCATTCGGATCTCCGGGCGGGGACTACTCAAGAGGACGTCGTTATCAGGAGAAAGAAAACTGGCGTTCTACGGATCGGAGCGTGGAATGTCAGATCCCTTAATCGGGCAGGTAGGTTAGAAAATTTAAAAAGGGAAATGGATAGGTTGAAGTTAGATATAGTGGGAATTAGTGAAGTTCGGTGGCAGGAGGAACAAGACTTCTGGTCAGGTGACTACAGGGTTATAAACACAAAATCAAATAAGGGTAATGCAGGAGTAGGTTTAATAATGAATAGGAAAATAGGAATGCGGGTAAGCTACTACAAACAGCACAGTGAACGCATTATTGTGGCCAAGATAGATACGAAGCCCACACCTACTACAGTAGTACAAGATTATATGCCAACTAGCTCTGCAGATGACGAAGAAATTGAAGAAATGTATGATGAAATAAAAGAAATTATTCAGATAGTGAAGGGAGACGAAAATTTAATAGTCATGGGTGACTGGAATTCGAGTGTAGGAAAAGGGAGAGAAGGAAACATAGTCGGTGAATATGGATTGGGGCTAAGAAATGAAAGAGGAAGCCGCCTGGTAGAATTTTGCACAGAGCACAACATAATCATAGCTAACACTTGGTTTAAGAATCATGAAAGAAGGTTGTATACATGGAAGAACCCTGGAGATACTAAAAGGTATCAGATAGATTATATAATGGTAAGACAAAGATTTAGGAACCAGGTTTTAAATTGTAAGACATTTCCAGGGGCAGATGTGGACTCGGACCACAATCTATTGGTTATGACCTGTAGATTAAAACTGAAGAAACTGCAAAAAGGTAGGAATTTAAGGAGATGGGACCTGGATAAACTGACTAAACCAGAGGTTGTACAGAGTTTCAGGGAGAGCATAAGGGAACAATTGACAGGAATGGGGGAAAGAAATACAGTAGAAGAAGAATGAGTAGCTCTGAGGGATGAAGTAGTGAAGGCAGCAGAGGATCAAGTAGGTAAAAAGATGAGGGCTAGTAGAAATCCTTGGGTAACAGAAGAGATATTGAATTTAAATAATTAATGGAAAATCTCATATAAAGATGTGAAACAAATACTAAGAAAGAGATAGAAGGGCTGGCCAGTACTTACCTCAGCTCAGTACAGCCGACAGATACACAAAAAACAGAACCTTTCCCTGTTGCTTCATAACCTGGGTTGTGAGTAACTGAACCTATTTTCCCTTCTTCCCTTTCTTTCCCGCCTCTCCTCCATGATGAAGGAACATTTAATTGATGAAAGGAGAAAATATAAAAATGCAGTAAATGAAGCAGGCAAAAAGGAATACAAACGTCTCAAAAATGAGATAGAAAGGAAGTGCAAAATGGCTAAGCAGAGATGGCTAGAGGACAAATGTAAGGATGTAGAGGCTTATCTCACTAGGGGTAAGATAGATACTGCCTACAGGAAAATTAAAGAGACCTTTGGAGAAAAGAGAACGACTTGTATGAACATCAAGAGCTCAGATGGAAACCCAGTTCTAAGCAAAGAAGGGAAAGCAGAAAGGTGGAAGGAGTATAAAGAGGGTCTATACAAGGGCGATGTGCTTGAGGACAATATTATGGAAATGGAAGAGGATGTAGATGAAGATGAAATGGGAGATACGATACTGCATGAAGAGTTTGACAGAGCACTGAAAGACCTGAGTCGAAACAAGGCCCCCGGAGTAGACAACATTCCATTGGAACTACTGACGGCCTTGGGAGAGTCATGACAAAACTCTACCATCTGGTGAGCAAGATGTATGAAACAGGCGAAATACCCTCAGACTTCAAGAAGAATATAATAATTCCAATCCCAAAGAAAGCAGGTGTTGACAGATGTGAAAATTACCGAACTATCAGTTTAATAAGTCACAGCTGCAAAATACTAACACGAATTTTTTACAGACGAATGGAAAAACTAGTAGAAGCCAACCTCGGGGAAGATCAGTTTGGATTCCGTAGAAACACTGGAACACGTGAGGCAATACTGACCTTATGACTTATCTTAGAAGAAAGATTAAGGAAAGGCAAACCTACGTTTCTAGCATTTGTAGACTTAGAGAAAGCTTTTGACAATGTTGAGTGGAATACTCTCTTTCAAATTCTAAAGGTGGCAGGGGTAAAATACAGGGAGCGAAAGGCTATTTACAATTTGTACAGAAACCAGATGGCAGTTATAAGAGTCGAGGGGTATGAAAGGGAAGTAGTGGTTGGGAAGGGAGTAAGACAGGGTTGTAGCCTCTCCCTGATGTTGTTCAATCTGTATATTGAGCAAGCAGTAAAGGAAACAAAAGAAAATTTCGGAGTAGGTATTAAAATCCATGGAGAAGAAATAAAAACTTTGAGGTTCGCTGATGACATTGTAATTCTGTCAGAGACAGCAAAGGACTTGGAAGAGCAGTTGAATGGAATGGACAGTGTCTTGAAAGGAGGAGAGGATATAAGATGAACATCAACAAAAGCAAAACGAGGGTAATGGAATGTAGTCGAATTAAGTCGGGTGATGCTGAGGGGATTAGATTAGGAAATGAGACACTTAAAGTAGTAAAGGAGTTTTGCTATTTGGGGAGCAAAATAACTGTTGATGGTCGAAGTAGAGAGGATATAAAATGTAGACTGGCAATGGCAAGGAAAGCTTTTATGAAGAAGAAAAATTTGTTAACATCGAGTATAGATTGAAGTGTCAGGAAGTCATTTCTGAAAGCATTTGTATGGAGTGTAGCCATGTATGGAAGTGAAACATGGACGATAAATAGTTTGGACAAGAAGAGAATAGAAGCATTCGAAATGTGGTGCTACAGAAGAATGCTGAAGATTAGATGGATAGATCACATACTAATGAGGAAGTATTGAATAGGATTGGGGAGAAGAGAAGTTTGTGGCATAACTTGACCAGAAGACGGGATCGGTTGGTAGGACATGTTCTGAGGCATCAAGGGATCACCAATTTAGTATTGGAGGGCAGCGTGGAGGGTAAAAATCGTAGAGGGAGACCAAGAGATGAATACACTAAGCAGATTCAGAAGGATGTAGATTGCAGTAGGTACTGGGAGATGAAGAAGCTTGCACAGGATAGAGTAGCATGGAGAGCTGCATCAAACCAGTCTCAGGACTGAAGACCACAACAACAAACAACAACCAATCAGGAAAAAAAAACTAAATACATAATGATTGTTATATCTCACTGACACAGAGACCAATAGGGGAACGGCTCAGTTGGACACAATGGTAGAAGAAAGTAACTGTGGGACAAAAGTCAACTGCAATAAGCTGTTATTATGTTCACATTATCCATATGAGTCCTACAAGGTTGAGCAATTTCTGTTGCTTTCCCAAAAAGAAAACTGTGTTGTGGTTAACTGAGAAAGAAAAAGACTTCAAGAAGTGGAGATAACTCTGGAGGATATCCATAAATGCACACCACTCATAAAGAAACTTGTAGCGCACCTTGGTTTTACAAGAAAAGCCACAACTAAAAAGCAAAATGTGAACTGTAGAGAGAAAGGTACAGCATAGTAGTAGTAGCAGCAGCTTTATTCATTCGTAGATCTCTTTTTACAAGGATATAGGACATGTCAAAGTATTTACAAGTTTAGACCAATTTAAAATAAGCCAATTCGTATACACATATATTTAAAGGCTTCCAGTTAGAGACAATCATTAGATTTATTCCTGGTATACAATACTTTTTTTACAAATAACTTATGTAATAATGTAGTGCCACACTGTTCACTCATATCTCACTATCAGTCACACACACACACACACACACACACACACACACACACACACATTAGCGATCTCTGGGCCATTTTCTGTATCACAACTTCCCATTTGCTATCCTGAAAAACTGAGTCAGCATCCCTCCATAATGAATGAGATGTTGAGCTCAGAAAGAAGAGGTGTCAGTATTGTGTTATGCATAGCTTGGGGGTAAGTATTCCTAGACAGGAAAAAAACAAAGTGAAAGTGTTATGTGGAATGTTTTATAATCATTATTATTATTATTATTATTATTATTACTTATTTATTTGTATAACATTTTTTTTTTTCGAAATGTGGTGCTACAGAAGAATGCTGAAGATTAGATGGGTAGATCACATAACTAATGGTGAAGTATTGAATAGAATTGGGGAGAAGAGGAGTATGTGGCACAAGGGACCGGTTAATAGGACATGTTCTAAGGGATCACCAATTTAGCATTGGAAGGCAGCGTGGAGGGTAAAAATCATAGAGGGAGACCAAGAGATGAATACACTAAGCAGATTCAGAAGGATGTGGGTTGCAGTAAGTACTGGGAGATGAAGAAGCTTGCACAGGATAGGGTACCATGGAGAGCTGCATCAAACCAGTCTCAGGACTGAAGACCCCAACAACAACAACATGTTCAATGTCACTTTATTGCTTATTGACCAATCATAAACTTCCTTGAGAGTTTCATTTGCTTTCTCGGCAATGAGTTCTCTTGTTTTCTCAGGGACTATAATATTGCTGTCATCAGAGAAGAGAATTTTTCACCATGAGTAACACTACTGGGAAAGTCATTGCTGTATGCCAGGAATAGTATTGGTCTCAATATGCTACCTTGAGGAACCCCTATATTAATGTATTTTGGTTCTGATAAGTGTTTTAGTAAATGTTTAGATCTATCTGAAGTATGTACCCTGTCTGCTAGGTATGATCAAAACCTGTCATTAGCTACCCCTCTTATCCCGAATGCTTCTAATTTATTTAATAGAATCTTGCGGTCAACTGTATCAAACACATTAGAAAGATCCAAAAATTTGCCTGTGACACACTCATCTTTATCAAGAGCATCAAGTACAACTTTTGTGAATTCTACTATGGCCTACTCCATTTTTGCCACTTTGGAAACCAAACTTTGATTCGCTTAAAAGATTGTATTTATTCAGGTAATTCATTAATCTGTCTTTCATAATTGCTTCTATTATTTTTGAGAATGTTGACAGCAGGGAAATGGGCTGGTAATTTTCTATGTCTTCTGCATTACCTTCCTTAAGCAAAGGTACAACTCTTGCCTGTTTTAACTGGCTCTGGAAATGTTCTTGATGTGAAGGATTCATTTATTATATTTGTTAAGGGGCCTTGTATAATCCCTATGCATTGTTTCAGTACACACATTGGTACTCCATCTAAGCCTACTAACTTCTTATTTTTTAGTTTTTGAAGAGTTTTATTGACTTCATTCTCTGTGGTTGGAAGTAACATCATTGTATTTAGTGCAACATTACTTACAGGTGTCATATTTGTTTTGGGGAATTTTTGCTGTAACTGCTCTGCAATACTTGAAAAATGCTCATTTGCATAGTTTGCTAAGTGTTGTAAGAATTCTGGATCATTGCGAATCTTTTTCATGGAACTGAGGTGTTTAAGTGTTTGGGAGGACTTCTTAATACCTGCAGTTATCCATCTGTTTTAGTGAGATGTTGATACAGACATGCATACTTTTGGAAATGCCTTTTCAAAGTTAAATTTAAACAATGTGGAGAATTTCATATTCACATTGGTTTCCTTATACACTTAATCCCAGGTTTGTTTTCTTAGTTCTTTTAAAAAATCTTTTATTTTTATTTCTGATAGATGTTGTTTGTAGGCTTGCAGTTCAGGGAATGATTCAAGGCCTGATTTTACTGTTGTTATTTGATGGAGATGATCTGATGGTCCAAGATTTCTTACAGCTACTTCACATTTTTCCCTGCCCATATTTGTGGCCACATGGTCAATTACTGATGCAGTGATTGTAGTAACCCTTTTTGCACTATTCACCAATAGGGACATGCCAAAACTTTGAAGGATGTTTATGAAGGTGCTGCTGGATTCATTTATGATATTACTGTTGATGTTAATGTCACCACATAGAATTATGTTGACCTTTGTACTTGAGACTTTAACCAGAACTTCTGTTAATTTATTGAAAAGAGTGTCCACACTACCACTGGGAGATCTACACACACACAAAATGATTAATTTCTTGGTAATATGAAGTGCTGTTAATTCAATAGCTAATATTTCAAAGTGTTTTGCTGTCACTTACTGTACTGAGGTCATGTCTTGATTTGAACTGTGTTCCTTTTCTGATATAAATGCATGATCCTCCACCCCTTGAAGTAGTTCTGCAGTAAGAATCTGCCCTTTCATACAATGATAATACTACATGTCGGATTTCTGTGTCTCTACATCAGTGCTCAGTAATACAAACTACTGTGCAGTTCAAAAATTGGAGCTCAACTTCTGATAGTTGTATTTTATTTTTTATTGATTGCATGTTTTGATGGAGGATTGTTAAGTTTGTGAAATGCCCATATTACTCTTTCCAAAGGTTTGTTTTTCTTTGCGACATCTGGTATGCGTGATATATGAAGTGTTAAAATCTGTCGTGTGAGTGATTGTTTCAGTATTTTTTTTAAACTGCTGGAGATACTCTTTAGGCAGGGGAACCTGTTGTCTGGATTTATCCTAAAAAGGACCTACTTTTCCTGCCTATGACAACAGGTATTTGACCATGTGTGGCCCGAGATCCACCCCCTATACTTTCATTAATCAGCTATACCAATCTTCCCTTCCCAGTCCTGTTTAGGTGTAGGCCATGCCAAGTGAAACCGCATCTGTTGATAGTCCTGACTGGCACCAGAGAAACATGAGCAAAGTTGGCTGTCCTCAGAGCCATCCCTAGCCCCACACTGATGAATGGGGGCTACTGGGCTAACGTTAAGACCAAGGCATCAGGAATAAAAAAGGAAAACTGCAGCAGAAATAGCGTGGTGTGAACATGGCCAGTACACGAAGAAAAGGATAAGTACCCCACAATTAGCCTCACTGAACATTTAATACATACAAACACTTAAGTGCCCATGCACAAGGCTAAAACCACAACACTTGAAACTGTTTTCAAAATTTAATATTTTTTTTTTTTTATTGATTTATTTAACCTGGCAAGATTGGGGCCATGAGGCCCTCTCTTACATCTAACCAGGCATTCTACTTATTTTACATTCATATGTTTTAGTAGGCATGTTAAACTACATTTAGTAAAAAAGTGAAATAAACAATTAGAAAGGTACACCTGGAAAAATACATACATATAGAGTTTATATTCGTAGATCATAAGTACTGTTATAATTAGACATTATTGAAGAGACAGATTTTATATAGGGGTGCTGGCAGCAGGGAGTATGAGGGAGACTCATGGTGAAGGGAGGAGAAGAATAGAGAGACATGATGAAACATAATTAAGGAAATATAAAGGAAAAGAAGATTGCGTGGCTAATAGAGATAGATGAAGAGGAAGGCATCTCAGGAGCAAGATAGGATACGCTAGCTTTGCTATTTGACAGATGAGAGGATTGGCCTTGTACATTAATTTTGTGGAGAACTTTATGAGGATGATAGTAGGAAATGCTTCAACTTCTTCTTGAAAGCAGCAGGAGATTGAATTTTGCACAAGGTAAGGGGCAATTTGTTCCAGAGGCGGACAGCGGCAACTGAGAAGGAGTTTGCAAAAGTTTTTGTTTTGTGAGTGGGCACAGTTAGGATACCAAATAAGAGTGACCTCGTGTTTCGATTATGATGGCATGACAGGTTTTTAATCTCTGAAGCAAGGTACTGGGGTGCTTTCGCGACGAGGATTCGGTGAAGTAGACATAGAGTGTGGTAGTCACGCAATTTGTCCGGCCGCAGCCACCCTAGCTCGGAGTATGAAGCACTAACATGATCATATCGGCGAATGTTGCAGGTGTAACGCACACAGGCATTCATGGTTAGCTCTAGCCGTCTTTTGTTTTCACTACTCATGCCTTGTTGAATCACGTCACAATAGTGGAGGTTCGGTAGAACGAGTGCTTGCACGAGCTGGCATTTCAAGTCCTGTGGAAACATGTTCCGAAACTTTTTGAGAGCATAGAGACAAGCAGACGTCTTTCGGCACACTGCGACTGTATTCTCCGCCCAGTTGAGATGCTCATCCAAAGTTACACCCAAGTTCTTCACTGTTTTCTGATATGGTATTGGAGTACCGTCGAGCAGAACAGGAGGTAGCCGTTCGCGGAAATCTGAACTTATTAATTTCTGATGGGCTATTAAGATTACTTGCATCTTTTTTGCATTTAGTTTAAGCCCCAGGTTTTTCACCCATGTCACTACTGAAGACAGATCATCATTCATCTGAGCGATTGCAGTGTTTACATCTTCAGGTCTGACGCTTAGGTAGAACTGGAGGTCGTCGGCATAGAAATGATATTTACAGGAGGACAGAACCGACAAAATATCGTTGACATATAAAGAAAACAAAAGTGGTCCTAAGACTGATTCTTGTGGCACTCCCGAGGAAACATGTTTCCAGGAAGATTTTTCATTTACGCAGACAACACATTGCTGTCTGTCTTTTAAGTAGCTTTCAAACCATCTCATTGCACTATCAGAGAAATTAAGCTGTTGCATTTTTCTGAGCAATATGTCACAGTTAACAGTGTCAAAAGCTTTGCTGAAGTCCAGTAGCGTCAATATTGTTGCCTTTCGATTGTCGATGGCATATTTCAGGTCATCAGTTACTTTAATTAGAGCAGTGTTTTGTGCTGTGATGTTTACGGAAACCGGATTGAAATTTGTCATATAGGCTGAATTCATGCAAGTGTTCAGTGATTTGGTCATGAACAATATATTCAAGTGCTTAGGAAACAGCAGGCAGTATGCTAATTGGTCGGTAATCACTAGGCAGTTGCGGGTTTTCGATCTTAGGGATGGGTCGAATTATGCTTCTTTTCCATGCAGTGGGGTATATTCCGTTCACGAGGGAAAAATTAAATATGTCAGTTAAGACAGGTGCTAAGATATCGGCAACATTCTTAATCATGGTTATACCGATACTGTCCTACAGAATGAGTTACTAGTATTGTAAACACCTTTGCTCTATTAGAGATTATAAATATGTTTTCATGTTTGCTGCATGTGAAGAAGACGACTGACATACTACTTGACTGTTCGGTATATACTACTACACCAAACTGATAGAGCCTTACACATGACTATCACAACTGGACAATCTTCAGTGAATTGGTACACAAGGAGGATAAACTAAGAGAACTAATAAAATTAAAACAGCACTCACAAAGGAACTAGAGGCATGTGCCGCCAACAACAGGTGCAATGTTATGACTGAAGATATTACAAGATCCTAATGGAGCAGCACTCAGCATCGAAATGGATGCAACAATAACAGTTCAAGAGACGAAAAGTAAGTTTGTAAGAAACATAAGTGCTGAAGTAGAATAGCTGATTGAAACATCTGTACTTTTGGAGTGGAGAATAGCAGTTAACTGTATTAGAGCTGTACTTTACATGTTTGGCCAAATTTTTAAGACTGAATTATCATGGCCCAGATAATGTTATTTAAAGCAGCATGCCTTGTTCAGGGTTGTGTGAAGGTCAGCATAAGGAGTAGACAAGCATTACTGAAATGAAAATACTACAGATGTTAGGGGCATTAATGAAAAGACAGTATAACCATGAAGAACAAATGAGAAAAAGGGACGAAGAAAATGAGAAAACTGCAGGAAGGACACAAAAAACCAATGAAATAGAATACAGAATTTTTCTTGTCACCATCTAGTATTGCAGGAGGAGATATAGCTGGATACTAGTATTCAGAAACTGACAATTAAGAAAGAACTTCTGAACTGCACACAGGGCTACAGAAACAAAACCAATTGGAAATAGCTGAAGATATGAATAAAGAAGTCTGCATGGGCATTAGGTCAGGATGACTGTGAAAAAAATAAACTTGTTGAAATAAAAAAGCAATATACAAGCAGTTGATTGTAATGGCCATTATAATTATCCGGGCTGTTATGCCGTGGTTGGTTGATGAATTCTATTTCCGGCCGTGAAAGTCTACATTTTAGTTGATTGTAATGTAACTGAAATACAGGAAAAAACTATACTATGGAGACTTTAGTTGTATCAAATGTATGTGTACATGAATCAAACAATTGTTACATGTACATGACATACTGGGAGCAGACTGGAAGCCATAGAACATTCTGAAAGACAAAAGGTTATGTCTAAAGAGAAGACTACAGAATATATTGAGGCATTTACAAGAATATAATGTGACATGACAGAAGCATCAATAGCTATGGGAAGCAAGCACAAATGGATCATGTACAATATAGCAGTTTGAAACAACATCTAGAAGAGGAAGAAAGCTACAGCGGAGAAAGGAAAATCACACAGAAAATTGAGGGAATGGAAAGTACCTGTAGAACAATGAAGAGTAAATTAGACATCCTACTAATAGAGTACAAGGAAGTATTTTCCAGTAAACCTGGTGTCATCAAAGCAAAAGAAAGCCACATCAGCCATACTTTACAAAACCATACCTGATACTGCAAGCAGTGGTAGGGCAACAAGGTTTTGCAAGTGAAGAAAAATGAGGCACATAAGGACACACCCCTCAACCTTCAGTGAACTTGGGATTTGTACCCAAAGTGTTAGTTAAGAGATTGGAGTTACCAGGAAAATGTAATTAAAGTTGTTTCTGACTCACTGTATTAGATGAGTGAGGAGCTAATTGGAGTTGCCAGGGAAATGTAGATAAAAATTGTTTCTGACGCACTATATTGATGAGTGGGAAGCTAACTGTAAATGCATGCCCAGACATCAGCACTGCACAAGCCCAGGGCAGCCCAGCTCATCCCCACCACTATTGGCATGCATGCTGTCACTGGGCATGACTGCGTATGTGTGGGGCTCCATCTGCAGCTGGAGCAGCAAGAGTGTTGATCAACAACAGGTAATGTCAAGCCAATAACTGTTTACCAACAGGGACCATATGCGCTAACATGCAATTGTACGAGGGGTACACCCGTCCTACCACGACAAACAGCAAATGCTGTATCAGCAATAGCTTAGTCAAATGAGAAAGAAAGAACGAAAGAAAGAAGAGAGAGAGAGAGAGAGAGAGAGAGAGAGAGAGAGAGAGAGAAGCTTAGTCAAATGAGAAAGAAAGAAAGAAGAGAGAGAGAGAGAGAGAGAGAGAGAGAGAGAGAGAGAGAGAGAGAGAGTGTGTGTGTGTGTGTGTGTGTGTGTGTAGAAAAAAGGGAGTATATTCCATGTTATGAGCTTTCTTCTGTGTTCTTTCAGTTGATGAATTCGAACTAAAGATGTTAGGTGACTGATAACATGGATGCTGCGTAACTGAACCGTCACATTTAGTTTTGTGATTTCATAGTTAATCGTATTTCGTGTGTTGTCTATAATATTACTATGATGTGGAATGTTAGAGGGGTGCGTTTCAACAACTGTATTAGTTACGTCGTTTCGATTAAACTTATTACAGTTTCTGCCTGTTTTTTGTTTTCGAAATTTGCTTCCAAATTTGAAAAAGAGGTGAATGGGGGAATGTAAGGCACCTTGCCTTACTGTGATATCTTTGCTTTCAGTAATCTCTGGGAGTAGAGTCAGTGGAAGCCACAGTGAGAGCTCTTGTTTGGATGGTTTGTTGGTTGATTTGGGGGAGGGGCCCTAAAAGTGAGGTCATTGGTCCCATGGGATTTTTGAAGTATGGGGAAGAAAGTTGGCCGTGCCCTTTCAAAGGAACCATCTCAGCATTTGCCAGAAGCAATTCAGGGGAATCAAGGAAAACCTAAATCAGGATGGCCAAATCTGTTGTTAGGGCTGTGTGCCTAGTAAAGTGGTACATTTATGAGTATTGTAAAAGTAGACTGAGTGCCAAGTAGGAAGAATGCTAAGCGTAGTAACCGATTGCATATATGTATGCTGGTGATATTGTGTTCAGAGTCACTTGGTTCATGGTTCAAGGGCCTAGTGTTTGTATAATTTACTATCGTTGTCTGATGTGTAATATGAGAATCGATGCGGTGCACGGATCAGGAAAGAGGGTATAAATGCATACTTATGCTGTGAAAAAGAGCAAGTTTCACATAATAACTAGTGCTCTGATACAATTGCTGCATGTGAAGAATTATTTCTTTCTTTCTGGGGATCGACATATTGTACGACTTTGCACCTGACCATTAGTACCCTGCACTGATGGTGCCTTACACAATGCTCACAACCTACATAGAGAACAAATGAATAAACATGAACACAGTGCCGAGTACAGGTATGGGAGACCACAGTTCTATTTTTGTAAAGTGAGGTGAAGTGTAAGTAATGCCAAAGCAGAGTAAGAAAAACTGGTTTCAAAAAAGGCAAAAAATACCAAGTTTGAATGAGATACCAGGAGTCTTTAAACCTCAACCTCCACTAATGACAAATGGAAAAGCAGTTGTTTGCAGAACACATAAATAAGAGGTAAAAACACCATCAGTAAATTATATACAATTATATCTACACCTACATCTACATGGATACTTTGCAAATCATAGTTAAGAGCCTGGCAGACGGTTCATCAAACCACCTTTACAATTATTCTCTATTATTCCACCCTCGAACAGTTCACAGAAAAAATGAACACCTGAATCTTTCCGTATGAGCTCTGATTTCCTAATATTACTATGACAATTGTTTCTCTCTATGTAGGTCGGCATCAATAAAATATTTTCGGATTCGGAGGAGTAAGTTGGTGATTGAAATTTCTTGAGAGGATTCCGCCGCAACGAAAAATGCCTTTTTTTAATGGTGTCCTTCCCAAATCCTGTTTCCTGTCTGTGACACACTCTCTCCTATTTCACGAAAATACTTGCTCTTCTTTGAACTTTCTCGATGTACTCTGTTAATCCTATCTGGTAAGGATCCCACAACAGGGACAAGCGTAGCGTATGCAGTCTCTTTAGTAGCTCCAATACATTTTCTAAGTGTTCTACCAATAAAACACAGTCTTTGGTTTGCCTTCCTCACAACACTTTCCAATTTAAATTGTTCGTAATTGTAATTTCTAGGTATTTAGCTGAATTTACAGTCCTTAGATTACACTGATTTATCATGTAACCAAAGTTTAATGTTTTTTTTATTATTTTTTTGTAGCATGTTATGTGAATGACCTCACACGTTTCATTATTTAGAGTCAATTGCTAGTTTTCGCACTATACAGATATCTTTTCTACATTTTTTTGCAGTTTGTTTTGATCTTCTGATGAGTTTAATAGACAATAAATGACAGCATCATCTGCAAAGAACCTAAGATGGCTGCTCAGATTGTCCCCTAAATCATTTAAGTAGATAAGGAACAGTAGAGGGCCCATAACACTACCTTGGGGAATGTCGGAAATCACTTCTGTTTTATTTGATGACTTTCTGTCAATTACTACGAACTGTGACATCTCTAACATGAAATCACGAATCCAGTCACATAACTGAGACAATATTCCATAAGCATGCAATTTCACTACATGCTGCTTGTGTGGTAGTGTCAACAGCCTTCTGGGAATCTAGAAATACGAATCAATTTGAAATCCCTTGTCAGCAGCACTCAACACTTGGTGTGTGTAGAGAGCTAGTTGCGTTTCACAAGAACAATGTTTTCTAAATCTGTGTTGACTGTGTGTCAATAGACCGTGCTCTTCTAGGTGATTCATAATATAAGGAAAGACTGATTTTAATCTATAAAGACCAAAATGTACAGAAATATTATGTATCCACATTTCCAAAATGTCCACAGAAGGTGCTCTGTAAATAAAGGTGAAACACTCTTTAACTGCAGTAAGCTTAAGGAAGAAAATCCAAAAACTTATTATAACAGCTGCTGTGGAAGTTGGCTATGTAAACAAACTTGTTATATTAATATTTGTACAACATTCTTAATAAATGTCAAGATCTTTAAAAGAATTTATTGTTGGTAACACACAATGTAGCCTTCTTTGGTCAGAAGTGCCCTTAACTTACATTTCTATATTGTTTAATACCTTTTAATGATTATTTCTTCTTCTTTGTCACTACTGGCTGCACAGGGGCAGGGGCAGCATATGTTGCTTGAGATATGCGATTCATATAGTACAGCGCCACAAGGGAGAATAACAGACTGGAAAGAAAACTGAACATTATTTTCAGTTCACAAATATCACTCCTGATATATCAATAAATACAGTATAAATTACAATGTAAAATTATCAAGAGAGAACACCTCAGCAAAAATACATACCAGTAAAAAGGGCTACTGCATTTAAAGCATAGCAGCATGCAGTTAACCACCTCTCTTTCTGTATTAGGGCATCCACTCTATATTTGACATTAAATTACATGTGGCCACTTTGACACCGTCACACAATCACGGATCATGTTACATTAACTGAATGTAACAACAATAATAAATTAAAAGACCTGATGTTGCCAGTGACAATCACATAAAAAATCTGAATTATTTGTTCTACACTTTACAATGGAAATTCTTGGATGGAGAAATGTATAAAATTAAGGATACGCTACCACTCAAGTAGACACCTGCTGCCGCGGCAAAACTGACAGTCACTAACTGAAGAATCAATCTTGCCGCAGACGCGGGTGTGTGCATTTAGGTCTATGTGTGGTTGTGTGTGACTGTTTGTACTTTTACAAGAGCAAGACTTCAACAACTAATGTAAATACTGTTTTCTGTTCCATGTTTCTATGCACCAAGCATCAGTCATCTACAGGTGACTGGTTGCTTTCCTTTATTTTAAGCATTATTATACACTTTAATGCAAGGAATTACTAACCCTGCTATTCATTTTAAAAGACAGTCTGCAGCTTGTGATCTAGTGGTTATGGTTACTGCCTCTGGACTGCGGGATCCCAGGTTTGATTGCCAGCATGATCGAAGATTTTCTTCGCTCATGGACTTGATGTTTCTGTTGTCCTAATCACTGCCTCTCAACTTTACTGATGTGCAAGTTGCCAAAGTGGTAAAAAAATAGAGGCATTAGCACCAGGCAGCAGAACAACTTTGGCCAATAATGCCATATTATCATTTAAATTTTTCATCTTAAAAGATAGATTGAAAAAAGGCTAATTTATATTTATAGAATTTGTAGATTTAGAGAAAGCTTCGACTAGAATACACTCTTTGAAATTCTGAAGGTAGCAGTGATAAAATATAGAAAGCAAACAGACATTATGATTTGTACAGAAACAACACTGCTGTTATTTAAGTTGAAGTAACTGAAAGGGAAGCAGTGGTGCAGAAGAAATGTTAAACAATCTGTACATGGAGCAAACAGTAATGGAGACCAAGAAGAAATCTGGAAAGGGAATAAAACTTTAGTAGGAATAAATAAAAACTTTTGAGGTTTACTAATGACAATGTAATTCTGCCTCTGGAAGGTACCAACAGGGATGTGGAGCTATGCTGACTCCAATGCCATTGCTTGCTGTGCTGGGTTCCACTGTTGAGGATATGTGGTGCACACAGCCTGATCAAAGTGGTCCCACAGATCCCTGATTGGGTTTATATAAAGGAAGTTCAGTGGCCAGGGGAGTAGGGCAAACTCATCCTGGTGCTCTTTGAACCATGCACATACACTGCAAGCCGTGTGAAGTGAGCTGCTGGTAGACGTCACCATGCTGAGGGAAACAAACTGCATGTAGGGGTGGACATGATCCCCAAGCATACGTGCGTACATGACACTCCCACCTCCAGCCTGGACCCTTTCGACAATTGTTGCAGGGTATTTGCTTTCTGTCTGATGGAGCATAAAAGGTGATTACTCTGAAAAGGCCACCTGTCACCAGTTAACAGACAGCCAGTTTCAGTATTGGCATGCAAATTACACTGCCTCTGTAGCCGATGAATAATTGTCAGCATGTGTGCATGAACCAGGTGCCTGCTGCTGAGGCCTTTATGCAGCAATGTTTGCTAAATGGTCACTGAGAACATACTGATGGTAACACCTTGTTTCATTTGGACAATCAGTTGTTCAAGTTGCACATCTATTCACTCGTACACATCTTCTCAACTGTTGTTCACAGCCACTATCTATGGCCCATGGTGCGGCATAGTTGCCTTGGCACTGGTTTTGGATAGTGCCATTTTGCTATGCATGCTATACTGTAACCACAGCAGCATGTGGACATTTTACAAACTTAGCCATTTCAAAAATGCTTCCACCTTTGGCTCAAAAGCCAATGATCATGCCCTTTAGGACATCTGTTTCCACATTACAACAATGCCTGCACTGTTTTCTACATCCCCTGACACAGTTTATATACCCTCCACTGCTAGTACAGCCACCCACTGTCTGTGAAAAGTTATTGCATGTTCACATTGAACACAAATGGTGGTTACATTAATGCGACTGGACTGTGTAAAGCAAGAAGCAGAAAGAACAGCTGTTCTGAAACAGAACTTTTTTAACATCTGATACAAATTTAAGTGTTAAGACATCTTTCTGGAAGTACAGAGTGACTCAAAAGCCTGTTAACATCTGAAAATTCAATTATTTCATGGAATAATGTACGTTGAGACGTAAAAACTGACACACATGCTTGAGATGTCATGGGGTTTTAATGAAGGGGGGAAAAAAGACCAACAGATCACACTTCATACAATAAAAAAGCAGTATTAGCATAACAATTCATCTTTAGCAAAGACAATGTTCTTTATAACAAATGCTCAACATGTCAGCCATCATTCGTCAACAATACTAAGTCGACTGACAGCGAATAGCACTGTACAGCTTATCGATATGGATGGTTAGAAATAGCTATCAGATGTTGTCTTGTAGCATCTCTAATGAGGCTGGATAATTGCAGTAGACTTGTGGCTTCAGGTAATCCAAAACCAACAATCACACGGGTTGAGGTCTGGGGACCTGGGAAACCAAGCATGACGGAAATGACAGATCAGAATGCATTTCTCAGCAAACAATGTGTGCAAGTGGACTTTCATATATGTAGCAAATATGGGCTGGAACGCCTTCCAGCAGGTATTTATCAGCCACACGAGGGATGATGTTAAATGATGATGGCGTCCTCTTGGGTAAAATATTCCGGAGGTAAAATAGCCCCCCATTCGGATCTCCGGGCGGGGACTACTCAAGAGAACGTCGTTATCAGGAGAAAGAAAACTGGCATTCTATGGATCGGATCATGGAATGTCACATCCCTCAATCGGGCAGGTAAGTTAGAAAAGTTAAAAAGGGAAATGGATAGGTTAAAGTTAGATGTAGTGGGAATTAGTGAAGTTCGGTGGCAAGAGGAACAAGACTTTTGGTCAGGTGAATACAGGGTTATAAATACAAAATCAAATAGGGGTAATGCAGGAGTAGGCTTAATAATGGATAAAAAGAAATAGGAGTGAGGGTAAGCTACTACAAACAGTATAGTGAACGCATTATTGCGGCTAAGATAGACACGAAGCCCACGCCTACTACAGTAGTACAAGTTTATATGCCAACTGGCTCTGCAGATGACGAAGATATTGATGAAATGTATGATGAGATAAAAGAAATTATTCAGATAATGAAGGAAGACAAAAATTTAATAGTCATGGGTGACTGGAATTCGATAGTAGGAAAAGGGAAGAGAACGTAGTAGGTGACTATGGATTGGGGTTAAGATATGAAAGAGGAAGCTGCCTGGTAGAATTTTGCACAGAGCATAACTTAATCATAGCTAACACTTGGTTCAAGAATTATGAAAGAAGATTGTATACATGGAAGAAGCCTGGAGATACTAGAAGGTATCAGATAGATTATATAATGGTAAGACAGAGATTTAGGAACCAGGTTTTAAATTGTAAGACATTTCCAGGGGCAGATGTGGACTCTGACCACAATCTATTGGTTAAGAACTGTAGATTGAAACTGAAGAAACTGCAAAAAGGTGACTTTTAAGGAGATGGGACCTGAGTAAACTGACCAAACCTGAGGTTGTACAGAGTTTCAGGGAGAGCATAAGGGAACAATTGACAGGAATGGGGGAAAGAAATACAGTAGAAGAAGAATGGGTAGCTCTGAGGGAAGAAGTAGTGAAGGCAGCAGAGCATCAAGTAGGTAAAAAGACGAGCTCTTGTAGAAATCGTGGGTAAGAGAAGAAATATTGAATTTAATTGATGAAAGGAGAAAATATAAAAATACAGTTAATGAAGCAGGCAAAAAGGAATACAAACATCTCAAAAATGAGATCAGCAGGAAGTGCAAAATGGCTAAGCAGGGATGGCTAGAGGACAAATGTAAGGACGTAGAGGCTTGTCTCACTAGGGGTAAGATAGATACTGCCTACAGGAAAATTAAAGAGACCTTTGGAGAAAAGAGAACCACTTGTATGAATATCAAGAGCTCAGATGGCAACCCAGTTCTAAGCAAAGAAGGGAAGGCAGAAAGGTGGAAGGAGTATATAGAGGGTTTATACAAGGGCGATGTACTTGAGGACAATATTATGGAAATGGAAGAGGATGTAGATGAAGATGAAATGGGAGATAAGATACTGCGTGAAGAGTTTGACAGAGCACTGAAAGACCTGAGTCGAAACAAGGCCCCGGGAGTAGACAACATTCCATTAGAACTACTGATGGCCTTGGGAGAGCCAGTCATAACAAAACTCTACCATCTGGTGAGAAAGATGTATGAGACAGGCGAAATACCCACAGACTTCAAGAAGAATATAGAAGAATATAATAATTCCAATCCCAAAGAAAGCAGGTGTTGACAGATGTGAAAATTACCGAACTATCAGTTTAATAAGTCACAGCTGCAAAATACTAACGCGAATTCTTTACAGACGAATGGAAAAACTGGTAGAAGCGGACCTCGGGGAAGATCAGTTTGGATTCCGTAGAAATGTTGGAACACGTGAGGCAATACTAACCTTACGACTTATCTTAGAAGAAAGATTAAGAAAAGGCAAACCTACGTTTCTAGCATTTGTAGACTTAGAGAAAGCTTTTGACAATGTAAACTGGAATACTCTCTTTCAAATTCTGAAGGTGGCAGGGGTAAAATACAAGGAGCGAAAGGCTATTTACAATTTGTACAGAAACCAGATGGCAGTTATAAGAGTCGAGGGGCATGAAAGGGAAGCAGTGGTTGGGAAAGGAGTGAGACAGGGTTGTAGCCTCTCCACGATGTTATTCAATCTGTATATCGAGCAAGCAGTAAAGGAAACAAAAGAAAAATTTGGAGTAGTTATTAAAATTCATGGAGAAGAAGTAAAAACTTTGAGGTTCGCCGATGACATTGTAATTCTGTCAGACAGCAAAGGACTTGGAAGAGCAGTTGAACGGAATGGACAGTGTCTTGAAAGGAGGATATAAGATGAACATCAACAAAAGCAAAACGAGGATAATGGAATGTAGTCAAATTAAATCGGGTGATGCTGAGGGGATTAGATTAGGAAATGAGACACTTAAAGCAGTAAAGGAGTTTTGCTATTTAGGGAGTAAAATAACTGATGATGGTCGAAGTAGAGAGGATATAAAATGTAGACTGGCAATGGCAAGGAAATCGTTTCTGAAGAAGAGAAATTTGTTAACATCGAGTATAGATTGAAGTGTCAGGAAGTCGTTTCTGAAAGTATTTGTATGGAGTGTAGCCATGTATGGAAGTGAAACATGGACGATAACCAGTTTGGACAAGAAGAGAATAGAAGCTTTCGAAATGTGGTGCTACAGAAGAATGCTGAAGATAAGGTGGGTAGATCACGTAACTAATGAGGAGGTATTGAATAGGATTGGGGAGAAGAGAAGTTTGTGGCACAACTTGACTAGAAGAAGGGATCGGTTGGTAGGACATGTTTTGAGGCATCAAGGGATCACAAATTTAGCATTGGAGGGCAGCGAGGAGGGTAAAAATCGTAGAGGGAGACCAAGAGATCAATACACTAAGCAGATTCAGAAGGATGTAGGTAGCAGTAGGTACTGGGAGATGAAGAAGCTTGCACAGGATAGAGTAGCATGGAGAGCTGCATCAAACCAGTCTCAGGACTGAAGACCACAACAACAACAACTAGGGATGATGAGATTCTTTAACATATGCTGACAACTGTTTGAAATGCTGCATCCCACATTTCCTTGAAGAAAAGGGTCCCATCATGAATGAAGTGGTAAATCCACACCACACCAAGACTTCTCCTCATGGGCTAGAGTTTACACAACAGTTTTAGGATTTTCGGTAGCCAATATTCTGAGGGTGTGTGGAATAGGCTTTGCCACAATACGTCAGACAACCAATCAACACCTTCCCTCATTTCCTTAAGTGTGTGCACTGCAAATGCTCTCCGCATCACAAAATTGGTAGCTAACAGTTCATTACAGTGCTTGATTTTGGCCAAACAGAACTGTAGGGTATGTCTTAGTGCTCTCCAAAAAGTCGTGCGTGAAATGCCAATGTGACGTACCACTTCACAAGTGCTGACCTCACCATGTGGAGATGAACTGTCCGAAAAGCGATAGCACTTTCTTCTGTTTGCAGACTATGGCACTTTGAACTTTGTGCTCATTTTCCACACAGTGATGCTTGTCACAGGATCCTTATTCATTCGAATACCCTTCTTATGGTGATTGGATCCTAAAGCGGCAATAGCCAGTTCTCTATTCACTAACAGTGCCCTTTCAGGTAAAGTTATGCCATGATTACTGGCCCATCTGACTCCCTCTCTCACCAAAACTCATTTTATACATGATTCTCATGTGGCATCAGCAACATGTTGCTGTCCAGCTCCATCTGTTGGCCAGTTTTTGCACTAGTTTTTGGTTTCAAAAAATCCCATACTGTTTCAGGCACGTGTCAATTTTTACCCCTCCATCTATATTATTCCGTGACTGAAAGCATTTTTAAATGTTAAAGGACTTTTGGGTCACCTGCATTTGTCAGGTGAGTGGCCTTATACAGAATTGAAATATGTACGATAAACAGTACAGGCAAAATGAGAATAGAATCTTTCGAAATATGATGCTACAGGAGAACATTAGGTGGGTAGACTGCATAAAAATGAAGAGCACCTGAGTCAAAGTGAAGAGAAATGAATTTTCGGTACAACTTAACTAAAGATGGGATTGGTTTATGAGACACTTTCTGAAGCATCAAGGAACTTCTTAATGAAGAGAAGTGGGGCGTTGGGAAAGGGATAAACATTGTACAGGGAGACAGGGCTTCAACACCATAAGCAGATTCAAAGGGATGTAAGGTTCAGTGGTTAAGAAGATATGAAACGACATACACAAGACACGGTAGTGCAGAGAGGTGCATCAAACCAGTCTTCAGGCTGGAGACCACAACCACAACAGAGGGAAACATGTGACTTATTAAAGCTCTGGGTCAGTACACAAGGCATGTGCCAATAGCAAAATTGATAGCACATTGCCTGTGAAAGTTAAGGACGCATATTCCAATTGACCAAATGGTATAATTATCAGTTTCTGTAAAACAATCACTTACCATGTTGTTGTGCAGACTCTGTGTATCATACCAGCAGAAACCATGGCAATAGCAAGACAAAGTACAACTGAAACAAAATTAAACACATGCTCAATATCTTCAATTCATTAATACCGGAAGAAATTAAGGAATCAAAACTACAAGTGTCATTTACATTACCTTCAGGAAAAAGGGTTGTTTGGAACCCTTTACCGAACAGAGCAGACTCCAAATTTCCAACTGCCTGACAATATAATAGGAAAACAAATTCATATGTGAAGATGCAGAAAATTACTTCATGAAAAATGCCATTCTCTGACAAGGAAGAAACAATCATTTTTAACATCCAATTCTAAGCAAGTCATTAGAGATGGGGTATTAAGCCAAGTGAGCATAACAGGGAGGATATGGCTTGGCTGTAATGGAAGGTAGAGTATTCATGCAATATATATCTCAGGGAAACAATTGAAACACTACATCAAAATGTCTGTAAGGGAATTTGGACCTGCTGTCTCTGAAAGGAAAGCAGTGTCTCACAACCATGCCATCTCATGACACACCCAGATAATACTATAACAATTTAATGTGTATTGCATTAAACAAGATCACAATGGTGACCACTGAAATTATCAGCATGTCTAAATTAAATAGCTAGACACATTCTGATCTAAATAAATTAGTTAACTTGTAGGTAATATTTCCGGTAGAGACTGTTTTGAATTTATAACAAATCTGTGGTAGCACTGTAGTTGTGCTGAAGGTATGAAATCAAATAACAAACAATTCCAGTGAAAGCCAATGAATTTCAGTAGTTAACTGCCAAAGCACTCCTACTAAAGACCTAAAATTTAGCTTCCTCTACTAAAACAATGGTATTCATATAACTAAGTACCAAGAGTTGGATGGAACCCAAGGTTTTTGATAAGTGATGGTGGGCTGTAGTTCCCAGACAGTCGCAGTTGCAGAGTCATTCAAAGATATCTTGATAACACAGAAGTACCCCTGCCATATAATGTATGTAAAAATTTATTTGAAATTACCAAAGACTGAAGATATGCTTTTACAAATAATCTTCGTTGATGCAGCAATATTGTGTTTTGCTGCAATAAATAAAAATCTCATATAAAAAATTTTCCCATTCCATCATGGCAGGCTGTTACAGCAACTGATTTAAAAGCGTTTCAGAACAAAAACTGTCCAAGTTGCGAAATGATTAAAGTCAGCATTTCATCTTTTCGCATCATCAAATTGTCTACAAAAATAAGAAACCAATCAATTAGAGACAAATGGAGGAAAAGGGCATGGTCCTATCTTACATGGTTATGCAGACAATGTGAATTAAAAGTAATAAAAACTTATGTAAAAGTAGCTGGACACATGACCCATCAGTTATAGAACCACATATAATGTAAAATATACACCAAGGTAACTGGATATATAATCTATCCATCATGAAACATCTAAACCACACAGTAGACCTGGTGGAAAGAGAGAAACAGCCAGAAAAACACTGAGAAAGTAGAGATATGTGGCGGAAAAATTTTACACTTTTATCGTATGTTACCTTGAGTACACCAGCCATCTCACTGTTTTCGAGGTACAAATTTGTGAAGATCCCATTCATGGGAAACTTCTATTATGATTTAGCTAAACACTTTAAAAACAAGATTTGCATGTTGTTTACACTACTGGTAATAAGCTTCAGTATAATTATATTCACAATGAATTCCCCCAGAAAGATAGATATGCAGGGTCAGGCGTATATAAATAGGTGTGTAGCAATTGCAAAAAGTCATAAAAAGGTGGCCAGACTGGCGGCAGATTAAAGACCTGGTTCAAGGAACACCTGTTAACTAAGAAAGGTCAGATTAAGCAAAATTCTGCATTTGCTGAGTGTCTTAAGTCCAATGGGCACCACCCCCACACTAGAAAACCTGAGGGTAAAGCACATTGCTCAGAAGGAGAAGAAGTTGAGTCTACTAGAGGAGCTTGAAATTGTTAAATAACTTGACGGTAACAAAGGCAAGTTGATGAATGATCAATTGATTAACAGTAATCAAGTGTATTATGATACAATGTTACCAGTGTTCCAAATGTTGCTGCATTGATTATTATGTGTCGACAGCATCACACTCAATTTGTCGATTTTTGTGTGGGAAGTTGGGGAACCATATTTTAAAGGGAGCTTTTTAATGACTTTTGTATTGTAGATGTTTTTTTTTATTGTAAATGACTTTACCTCTTTACATTTTATAACTTACATTTCTTTATTTTAATAACTAAGAATATTTTTGTCTCTTTTTGCAAAGCTTAAGACTGCCCCCAGTCATGGTATATTGAAGCTTTATCGATTCAGAATGCATATGCTATGAATATACTCCTACTGTTAGCTGTTTTACTCTATGTGACGGAGTTTTATAGACATATTTTGATTCGTTGTTTTTTATGTAATCATTTGACCTATTCTTTGCGCTTTATATTGGGGGGGGGGGGGGGGGGGGGTACTTTTATTTTATTTTTGGGTTTTATGTGTCTGCATTGGTTTGTTTATATGCATTTTATTTACTAGGTTTACACATATTCGTTTTTTAAAAATGTTCCTTAAGCCGGACATGCGTGCCACCTGGGTACTTCTTACTGCACTATACACAACACATTTCTCAAATTTTCATTGTAATGTGTGTGTGTGTGTGTTTGACATTATGCCATGTGTGGCTCATACTGCAGTTCTGTAAGCGTGACCCTATTTTGTACAGCCATGGGAGATTCATCTGGTGTGTTCAAGTTAACATATGATAACCATGGAAAATTTTTCCACCACATATTTCTACTTTCTTGGTGTTATTCTGGCTGTTTCTCTCCTTCCACTAGGTTCACCGCATGGTTTAGATGTTTCATGACAGATGGATTATATATCCAGTTATCTTGGTGTCTATTTTACACCATATGCGGTTTTATGACTGATGGGTCACATATCCAGTTACTTTAAAGTTTTTATTACTTTTAGTTCACTCACCCTTTCCCTCCATTTGTTTCCAACTGATTGGTTTCTTGTTCTTCTAGACAATCTGATAATGCCCAAAAGGGTGAAACGTATGATTGACATTAAATAATTTCCTAACTGAGACTGATTTTGTTCTGGAAAAATCTAATGTCAGGTGAGGTTGAAATAAAAGCAGATTATGAACTTACATCAATGAACCAAAACATCATGACCACTGCCCATCATGAGATTGGGTGCTGTCTGGGGCTGTTGTGTGCTTGTGACATGAAGAAGTGATGAATATGGAATTAATGTAGTGGTGATATGGGGAAATCCATTGACTTGACTTTGACAAAGGGCAGATTGTTATAGTCCAACGCCCAGCAACTAGCATCTCTGAAACAGTGAAGCATGTTGGCTGTTAGTGTGCTACTAGCATGAGCATTTATGAAAAGAGGTTGAAGGATGGTAAAACCATCAGGAGACAAGGTGGTGGACACCCAAGGCTCATCTCGGAATGTCAAGGGCAGAATTTGCTCATTATGTAATGCAGGATAGGCAGCAATCTGTGTTAGATGAGATGACAGAGTACCATGATGGTGCATGCACATATATTCGGTGCAAATAATTTAACATGGAGCTCTGCATTTGACAACCCCTACACGCTTTAATGCTGACCAAAACAACATTGTCAGTTACGACTGCTATGAGCATGAGATCACTGATACTGCACTGTGGACCAATGAAAATAGGTCAAATGGTTGGATAAATCACGTTTCATGCTTCACCCAGGTGAATGGCTAGTTGAAACATGCACTACACCATAGATACACGCTTCTGGGAGCTGTATTTTGCTATGGGGACATTCACCTTAGGTTCCATGGCACCATAACAGCTGTGGACTACATGGGCATTACTGCGGACCACCTGCATGTTTCATATCTTCCCATAAGATGATGGCATCTTCTATCAGAATAACTGTCTATGAAACAAAGCGAGAATCATGTTTCAGTGGTTCAAGGAGCAAGATGGTGAAGTCACATTTATGTCTTGGTCACCAAATTTAGATAATCTGAACCCAATAGAACATATACGGGAAACTACTGGGCACCATATCTGTGATCACAAACCACCAGCTTGTGTTGTATTGGAATTGCTAGACCTGTGCATATACACCTGGTGCCACATACCTCCAGAAACCTACCAAGGATTTGTAAAATCCATACCATGCAGAACTGCTGCTGGTATTGCATTCCAAAGGATGACCAACACACTATTAAGCAGTTGTTCATAACAGTTGGGTTATCAGTGTATTTTTTTCTACAATAGTCACCCACAGCAGATTCTGGTTAGTCTCAAGGTTCAGCTCTGCATCAGTTGCAGAAACATTCAAAGATACCTCACTAGCACAGAAATACCCAGCCACATATGTAAAACCTTATCTGAATTACGAAAAACGTACAACATGGTGTGCAAATTCCACAATATTTCCACAAAGCAACTGTCCGACATCTTCAGGTGGTTAAATCGTGCTGGTGGCTAGGTACGACGATACCCGCATGTTAATGCCCCGTTTCTAGAACAAGTGCAGCTAGAACATGCTGGTGCAGAAATCACACACGCACAATTATTAGCAGATAGGTTGAGATTCATTGGGAGAGTGCTTAGAAAATGTAGTCCATCAACAAAGGAGGTGGCTTACAAAACACTCGTTCGACCTATACTTGAGTATTGCTCATCAGTGTGGGATCCGTACCAGGTCGGGTTGACGGAAGAGATAGAGAAGATCCAAAGAAGAGCGGCGCGTTTCGTTACCGGGTTATTTGGTAACCGTGATAGCGTTACGGAGATGTTTAATAAACTCAAGTGGCAGACTCTGCAAGAGAGGCGCTCTGCATCGCGGTGTAACTTGCTCGCCAGGTTTCGAGAGGGTGCGTTTCTGGATGAGGTATCGAATATATTGCTTCCCCCTACTTATACCTCCCGAGGAGATCACGAATGTAAAATTAGAGAGATTAGAGCGCGCACGGCGGCTTTCAGACAGTCGTTCTTCCCGCGAACCATACGCGACTGGAACAGGAAAGGGAGGTAATGACAGTGGCACGTAAAGTGCCCTCCGCCACACACCGTTGGGTGGCTTGCGGAGTATCAATGTAGATGTAGATGTAGATTCCATACTCGAGACGCTCTCTGTCAAAAATCGCAGAGCGGCTCTCCTTCCCACGCGCTGTGTTTACTATCAGTGTGGCCAGACGTTACTCACTAAATACCATACTAGACCAATGTTATGACAGGTCTGTGATCAAAAATCTTGATTTTCGTGTTGTGATTTACTAACAGGCAATGCAGGGTTCCAGGCTGTGCTCAGTTGAAACCTCGCATCCCTGTTGATGAGATTATCAACTGTACATATGTGTATTGCTTCCTCAATGATGCCGGCGATAAAACTTCAGTCTTTTCATAAATCATGTGATGTCCTGTATTCAGACAGTGTTGCGTAATTGCCGACTTTTCCGGTTGGCGAAGGCTTTTATGATGCTGATGTTCATCACAGCGTTCTTGTACTGTGCGACATGTCTGGCCTATATATGCTGCCCCACACTGACAAGGAATCTTGTACACACCACATTTCCTCAGGCCAAGATCATCCTTAACCAAACCCAACAGGTTTCTCAGTTTTGCAGACGGTTGAAAACACACTTCATGCCATATCTTCCAAGGACTCTTCCGATTCTTGATGACGTGGCACCAAAATACGGCAAAAGTCCAAAGTGGTGGGTGTCTTCGAATCTTCATTCAGCTCCACAGACTGAATTTACTTGAGCTGAATGCATTACGTATCTGTCTCTCAGAATAACAGTTTTGTTGGAACACTGTCTTCAAATGTTGTATTTCACTAAAAAAGGGAAGCTTGAAGAGACACAACTTAAGACATGCTCTCAGAACTAATCTTCCTTCAAAAATCTATAGGGTGTTTATAAAAATTGAGTCATATTCTTATGGGATGGAGTACTGGTCAAAAACAAGGTAAAAATAGTGTCTACTAAAATATGAGTTTGCGCATCCTTAAAGGCCAGTGTGGGTCATTTGACCACATTGTCTAACAGTAGTGTCATCACAGCATGTTGGGCACTGCATCGTTCTGTATTAAATATGATGAATTCATAAATACCCTGTAGAATGACATGTATTTCCAACCATATGTCGATTGTACATATGACATTTTTTATTCCTTGTCCTATCAGGATCATTTCCTGTAGTTTTTCCTCATTTAACAAAACTGCCCAGTATACTTGGGAGGTCATTAGAGGTCCTAACACACTTCAATGCAGCACTCTTGATATTATCTTCATGTATGTATTGGGCTTAGAACACACTTATTTCACATAATTTTAGGTTATTGGGAGTTATCCCATCTTGTCAATGTTTGATATCTGCATTAAATAATTCATGTTTCAACACAAGCCTTTTACATAGTCTTATTACTTCACATACCATTTGTGTTATATAGCACAAGATAAGAAAACTCATTCGTAAAATCATTAATGTTGAAGTTGACAATATTTGCTAATCATTATTTATAAAATTACACAAGAGTCGTCATGAAGGAAGGAAGGAGGTTGTCGGTTTGGAATCAGTCGGGTGTTGGGAAGGGTAGTGTTCAATAGCGGTAAGGCCATGGACATTAGGGATGTTAGTGTAAAGGAAGAGGGCATAAATAGTGACAAGCAGGACACTGTGAGGCAAAAGGACAGGAACTGTGGAGAGTTGGTGGAGGAAATGGTTGGTATCTTTTATACAGGAGGGTAGGTTCTGAGTGATAGGTTGAAGGTGTTGGTCTACGAGAGCAGAGATTCTCTCAGTGGGCACACATTACTTGCCACAATCGGGTGTCCTGGATGGTTGGGTTTATGAACTTCAGGAAGGATGTAGAAGGCAGAAGTGTGGGGAATGGTAGGGGTGAGCAGAGAGATGGACTCCGGGGAGAGGTTCTAGAATGGGCCTACGGATTTGAGGAGTGACTGGATAGCCTGCTGGATGTCTGGAATGGGGTCACTGTTGCAAGGTTTGTAGGTGGATGTATCTGATAGCTGGTGGAGTCCTTCTGCCAGGTAATCATTGCAATTCAAAACAACAGTGGTGGAGCCTTTATCCGCAGGTAGGATAATAAGGTCGGGATCAGTTTTTAGATGCGGATGTGAGATTAGTTTGCATGTTGCAGGTTTTCATACAGATGGCTGAGATATTCCAAGTTCTCCGCTGGCTCTATGGTTAGATTTACTGGAACTGCACACAAGGCTTTCTTGAATCTGTCGGACATCATCTTCTGACACAAGTGGTCTGCCTGTGCTTTTTTTCTTTGCACACACTCCCAGTCTGTTTAAATTGCTTAAGCCAATGGCTAATGCTTTTGCGAGTTGGTAGTTGAATACCGAATTTGGTATAAAATGCTCACTGCACTGCAATCTGCTACTTACTTTTCGCGAACTCAAGAAACCTTGTACTCCACAGTTGCCATCTTACTCACAACTGACAGTGAAATTGAATGACAGCCCTACTGCTGCGTGAACTCTACCAGCCGCTTCTGAAACCCACCTGCTAAAAACTTTGAAACTTCCTCTTTTCATTGGCATAAAGCTTGCTCATTTTGGATTTGTACTTGAAGACATATGAATTTTTAAAAATGGGTCCATCATTCAGAATAACCTTGTAAATTACACTCTTTTAAAAAATTGCTGAATCAGTAAAATGAAAGGAAATAAATTTTCACACTTTACGTTAACTTGCCCACCTAGAATGAGTTGTACTTAAATATGCTAATTTGATACCTTTGCATATGAGGCAGTGAATGGATGAACTTACTTAAAATAACCATCTTCCAGCACAGCATAATATACTTTGATTTCAGATGCGCGTGTCAATTAGCAGAAGACACATTAAAAAATTTTTTTTAATAAAAAGCTTACAATCCAGGGATTATTTAAGACCAAAAAAATGTTCCCAGCAGGTTGGAGACACGTGATATAAGCATTTTTCCACATCCTCGCAATTTATCTGAAATCGAAAATTGACATTCATTAACTTTAAAAAAAAAATTTCTTTGTAATTTTACTGCTTCAATAACTGGATATCAGTTAATTATATGCCTTACTTAGCTTCTAAAAAAATGCAAATCAAAAGCTTCATAAACACCTGAGTTATGGGTATTTATGTAGATAAGTGTCCGCAGCTCGTGGTCTCGCATTAGCGTTCTCCGCTTCCCGAGCATAGGATCCCGAGTTCGATTCCCAGAGAAGTCAGGGATTTTCACCTGCCCCAAAATGACTGGGTGTTGTTGTGTCGTCATCATCATCATCATCATCCATCATCATCATCCCCATCCCCATTACAGCCAGAGGAAGGCAACAGCAAACCATCTCCATTAGGACATTGCCTAGTACGGCGGTGCGGGTTTCCCACATCGTTCCCCTATACACTGTCAAGAAGCATGGGACTTCATTTCCATTTTCCATGTAGATAAGTACCATTCTGCATTGACATTCTTGCAGAGCCCAGTTATCAGAATATCACTACATTTAAAATTAGATATAAAATAAAGTTGTTGTCCGAGACTAAAAAGATTTTGCAGAAGTTCCTATGTTATCAGTATACGCAAATGTGTAAGGTTTTGTAAAAATCCTTGAATTATTGCGTATTTTGGCATGGGATGACCACCTATTTATCTGGAGTGTATGCTTGTGTGGATATGAGACAGGGACAATTAGCTGCTCACACAAGACAAATTATTTTGAAATGTGGTAACTAATGAGTAGGTACTGAATCAGACTGGGGGTAAGCAACTTCTGGTGTAACTTGTGAGATTGGTAATAGAGGGAGATGTTATGTGTAAAAACAGTAAAGGGAGACCATGGAAGGAATACAGTAAGCAGATCAAACAGATGTATGCTGGAGCAGTTGCTTAGCGATGAAGATGCTTGCACAAGATTGAGCACTGTGGAGGAATGTGTCAAACCAGTCTACAAACTGACAACCACAACAATAACATAAATGAGAAACTGTTCTATACGGATGCCAGTATTCAGTAAATATCACTTACTGATCTGAAAGAAAGATATTAAAATAAGGGAACTGATAAATGAACCACTCATCACAGCAATGCAAACAACACAGTATGGTACTCATGAAAGCTACAAACTGTAGAAAGAGCATGCATTACACTATGGGTGATTGGCTTATAACAACGACAACCTGACTTAAGGCTCATTGTAATCAAGATGCGGTTAATCCAGTCCTTGCTGGTAACCGGTGTAACACTGGTAGTGAAAAAACAAATGCGTTTCATACACTGGAAGCACAATGGATTGTGACCAATAGTGTAAGGTGCAATCCTGAATGTATTGTTCGTATTTCTAGAAAATCGTTAAACTCTGGATAATGGGGGAGGACGTAGATCGAAAAAGATTAGGGTGGCTACCACTAACTAAACTCAACAGCAGTAAAAGCTTCGGTGAAGTCACCATCCGTTGTGTTTGCATAGATAAGAATATATTACGAAAATACACATCATCACAAGAAATTAACACTACACAATTTCTCATAGTGTATTTTTAAAATTTACTGCTATTTTCGGGTTCGATATATAGTTTCCTATGAAATAGCGATGTGGTATGTCCAAAGGATACAATCAGCAGCAGCTCGAACAGCATTGATGCAAACCAGCCTCCTACGAGTGTAAGAACCTGCGAAGAAGCTAGCCATTGACGATTCATCTGCATGCCGGAGAAGAGCAATACTGTCAACAACGAAGCAATGGCAAAAGACATCCCAGAAGATACAGCTGCAACAAAGCAATTTACCATTTTTATAACAACAATATTTACAACTCTCTTCGACAAAAACATCACTTGAGCGATATTTTTACAAATGACAAACGTTGGACTGTTACCCATTTTTATTTCTCGAAAAATAATTCACGCTGTGTTTGTTTACAACTTCCTACCGGTGTCACGACGTGGACATACGTGGGAGCAAAGTTCATAGGATCTAAGACCACCATCGGTCGTTCCACTAACAACGACTTCCATCAACACTAAATATTGGCGACAATTACAATGCTACAAGGAAAAATACGTTTTTTGGTAGACTAGAGTAGAGAAATGTATAAACAGTGTGGCATTAACTTTTCAGGTTATGAAACATTATGTGTACAGCGCATGCAGCGATTGGGGATAAGAAATAAATGAACAGATTTTTACATCATAAAGAACTTCCTTGCAAGAATATATAAACGAGACGGTGTTGCACACAATGAATAAACTGCGTGAGGTTGAGTTTCTTAAGCAGACTGGTACTGTGTTCGGACGAATGGAAGCTCTTTCTAATTGAATTCAATTTATTGCCAACCACGTACTACGATATCTCATTATATATAGGATTTATCAAAGTAATAATTCATTAACAATTTTAGAATAATATTTTAGGTAACAAAATATTCTTATGTATAGTATGACGCCATACATAACAAAAGTCTTAATATAAATTAATTAATAAAAAAAGTTTTATTATATTTGTCCAAATACAATGCAATTTAATAAGTCTATGGTATATTGTCACCTATAACACTGCTTGGAGGCGTAAAAGGGCCTGCACATGTTCAGTATTTATTTACAACACTAGTTTGTCAGACCTTCAGTATAGTGAACCGACCTCACAGTATCAAGAACATTGTCAAAAATTGTCAGTTGACAACACGATTTTACAATGTTTAGATGTCGAACACCCAAAAGAAATCGTGCACTGCAATTATAGTAGCTATACTTGGGGAACAACAGAAAACAACGAAAAGAGGAAAAGGGTCCGAGATTGGTTGAAAGGAGAAGAGACTGTCCACATGTTAATTTACTGATTGAAGCTAGGATCATGGGTTGAAAGATTTTGTAAATTATTTTTCGATGACTCCTGCATTGTACAAATTATTAGTGTTGATTGAGATAAAAATAGAGAAGAAAAATACCTTAACGAGAGAGGCAATTGCAGTGAACAGGATATTACGAGAAACTTCGAGATGTCTGGAGACAGACAAGTCATTCTAATGCTCGAAGTTTAGTTTTGTAATATCAGCAAGCACAGTTATTGTAATTCTATGGAAATCTGTGAAGCAGTTGTATTTGCCTGGCAAGACCTGTTCAAGCAGTTAACTTATAACATTTTTTACACTTTTTGAAAATTTGGTGAATTCGACATGTAATCTAAACTACATTTCCATATTAATGAAGTAAGCAATGTCACAGAGAACCCTCCAGTAACCATCCTAAAGTGGCATATACGAAAATTACCCTTGCATAGGCCTATTAAAATTCTTTTGTGTTAAAAAGCTTGTAAAAAATGGTATCTAAGATATGATATGCACAACGAAAAGTCGAAAAAATTAACGGTGCGCACTAACGCCATGTGGCTGGTTCATGGGTCTCTGTCAATGCCTCAATGGAGAAAATTGTCAAACTGTCAATATTTGACCTCACACGTTCGGTATGTATTGAGAATACAGAAAATTTTTTGAGGTCCATCAGTACTGCTCGTCAGTATTTCTAATATTGACAAGACATCAACATGTGCCCTCAGATGGTCAATATATTGACAGTTTGACAATATTATAGAACATGTGAGGGCTCCTTAAGTATCATTAGGCAGAGAGAGTGGGGTGCCGAGCAGAATTATTTGTGCAATAAACAAAGACTTCAGTGTGCTTTGAGCAGTGATCTCTATATTATATTAGTATGGAGATCACTGGCTTTGAGGTATCCGACCACGCAGTCACGGTTTTGTATCGTTCGATATTAATGAACTATTGTTCATTCACAACCGTCTCGGCTTCGATATTGGAACTTTCCTCATACCTGGTAGGGAAGTCTTCGATATTGGTGACCCCGTATCAACTGAGTAGCACTATGAATAAGTGTTTGAGTGTGACATCCATGACAAGTAGTAAACTATGAGTCCAAAATGGCTACAAACAGAACTAATTTCGAGCTCTGATGTGTTTCACGTGACACCTGAGTCAACTATGCCATGAACTAAAATTGAGCAGAGAACTCCTTCACACATGGTTCCACAATCAGCCGCTCACTATCATAATATGGCTACTAGATTCACAACGATGCTGCAGGTACCGAAGGTCATCTTGCCTCTGATGCTGTTTCACTAAGCCACAATTATTCCATTAAGGCAGGTTCACATATGCAACTAATGTGATGCCACAGCTTGTGGCTCTCTGTATTGGCAATGTGAGCTATCACTCATACCTGGATGTCACAAATTCTAAGTAGTTGCAAAGCTTTCAACACGGCGTCAGTTGAAATCGTATGGGAGTTTATGAATTTTATAGTGCAGGTTATGGCGTTAGAGCTGTGAGTACAGTTAAATGCAAGGAAGACGAATCCTAAATGTTGGATCCAAAAATAGATTTCTCAGATAAATCAGTGACCTCACTTTTATAAGAGAAGAGAAGTAAATATCATCTGAAGACATGCCACTCTTTCGAGATATTAGAATCTTATTGTACTCGCTAAAATAAATGTCGTGTGACTAGGGCCTCCCAATGGGTAGACCATTCGCCAGGTGCAAGTCTTTCTATTTGACGCCACTTCAGCGACTTGCGCGTCGATGGGGATGACATGATGATGATTAGGACAACAGAACACCCAGTCCCTGAGCGGAGATAACCTCCGACCCAGCCGGGAATCGAACCCGGGCCCTTAGGATTGACATTCTGTTTCACTGACCACTCAGCTATCAGGGGTGGACATTGTACTCGCTGATATGGGCATGTTACATTTATTTATCCAAAAATCTTCTAAGATTGTGGGATACATCATTGGTTTGTAAATATTGTGCACATGGACACACACTCACTCACACACACACACACACACACACACACACACACACACACACACACTGATACAAAAAATCAAACATAAGATGTTGTTCTTGTAGTTCCAGAAACTGCAAAAGAGCACCTGCCGAAAACAGTTTCACTTTTTTCAGTAATAACATCAAAACACACTGAAATCAAATGGGATACAGCAGTAATTACTCCATGATAACTGAAATATATTACTCGTGTTTGAAATGCAACCACTAGGGAGCAGTGGTGGAAGTACAACCGAATAGAACGTTTTGTGTCATGACAAAAGTGGTGTCCCTCAAGATATGCCACTAAAACGTGGGAGTTTACACATGCATCTGCATTGCAACTGCAGTATACCATTAGCTGTGGAAACATTTTTGTTGCATGTGTGAACCTGGCTTTACCACATACCCATGATGCCACACACTGACTACCCTCTCGCCATAAACTGTTGCCATTTCAACAAGGTAATCTGCCATCTGGTTCGTCGATATGGAATGTGTATTTAATAGCACAGGCATTCTGGATGATGACACCCGATTTGTCATATGGCAGAACTTGCTGTCCTCATGAGCCATGTCATACTCACACCACCCACTCAAAAGAAGACCAATAAGGCAGAACTGTCCATTCTGCAGCGCCTGTCAAGGTCACCAGAGCAACAGTTAAAACAAGCGATGTACGAGGAGCAGCTCAGCAACAAGACATCATTTCAGAGTTGACATCAGCTGTGGACAACACTTGAGATTCATGCTGGATGCAGGTCTGTGAACACCATGGATGATGAAACTTCCACTGCAATTAAAAATTGCAATGATCGCCATCTAGGCAGAGTCACTTTAAAAAAAGTTGGTTCTGGCCAATTACGCAACACCATCAACAAATAAAGGCCACAACACATTCCACGCCACACAAAGCATGGTCACAGCCGAAGGCTGAGCTCATTGACTAGCCATGACCTCCTACTACAAAATATGAGGACGACATCACCACAACCCTCAGAAGGTAAGTCCGACAAACACTCACGCCACAGCAATGCTAGCTGGCAGCGATGGGTGGAGCGCCGCCACCACCTGCGGTATCATTGTTAGTTTGGCAAAGCCACAAGGAACCGCCATAAGCCTTGATAGTTCCCAAACTCCACGTGTAGAGTGCACTAGGCACACCAACAACCAACACACGTGCATCAAACAGATGCCTCAATGCCCTCACCTCTGTGGGGTAGACTGTATGTGTACGATCACAACACATGCAACTATTTCCTGGTGGACACAGTTTTGGACATCATAATGGTACCAAAGGAAACTACTTCAACATTCACCACTACAACAGGGCTCCAAATCTGCGCTACTAACGATTCATGGGTCACAGTGCAAGGAACTTTCGACCCAACCCTGCACCTCTCCCACAGCACCACTTTATATGAACTTTCTGTGTTACCAACGTCAAGGAACCAGTAGTCGGGATCGATTTCTTACTACATTTCCATCTCTCGCCAGATCTATGGAACATGTCGCTCCTGCACCGTGAAACTGAGTACTGCATCCTGGGACTTTTTGCAATGACGATAGCCATATCTTGCAGAACTACACTGTGCTCAAATGTGCATGAGGCCGACGCAATAATGTACTAAATTATGAACAAGGAGTGTATCACGACAGCAAAAATCCTGTTGAGAATGCATCAACAGTACCTCGACTGCTACTCAACTTCGGATGCACATCAATAAACATGTCCACAACTCTTGCACTGGTGCGTGAGCACTACAAGAACCTTGTATGCACCCATCACACAGATGAGGACTGGGCAGCAAGTGCAGCCATGCCCCATCCTGCTGTCATCGCACCTGGCGCCTGCATGGTCAATGCTCTGGACACACAGCACGTAACACATATGGCGCACTCCGCCTCGACAAACAGTGCATGGAATCTAGGTACCCCTTCCATAGCAAATTCCCCACAATCCAAGATGCAGCTATGCGCGATCCGAAACAGCTTGGGGCACTGCATTTTAATGACTGCCAGCCCACCAGTTCGACACAAAGCACACCATCTAATCCCAGCTAATCTATGCACCACAAAGGTGGCAGACAAAAAACTGTAGAATGCAGGAATAGTGTGCCCCTCAGGCAGCTTGTGGGCATCACTGATAAAACTCATGCAGAAGAAAGACAGGGCTGCGGGAATTACAAAGCTCTCAACTCCTGAACAGTGTACAATAGCTTCCCAGTAGAGAATGTCTAGAACTTCACACACTCACTCGCAGGTGCCACTATCTTCAGTGTGATCGACTGCAAAATGGTGTACTTCCAAATTCCCATGCACCCAGATGCGAAAATGGTAGTAAACCCCAGTTGACCTTTTTGAATAACTCCTCATGCAAGAAGAACGCAGCCTAAACATGGCAGTCATTTATAGATAGGATACTTTTTGACTTCGTCCTCTGCTACAGCTATTTAGGCAATATCCTCATTTTTTCAGTCACACCCCAACAACACACAGGATGGTGGCACGCTCACCAATGGAAAGAGAAGGTTGAAGTGAAACTTCCTGGAAGATTAAAACTGTGTGCCGGATCGAGACTCGAACTCAGGACCTTTGCCCTTCGCAGAAGAGCTTCTGTGATGTTTGGAAGGTAGGGGACGAGGTACTGGCAGAATTGAAGCTGTGAGGACAGATCGTGAGTCGTGCTTGGGTAGCTCAGTTGGTAGAGCACTTGCAAAGGTCCCGAGTTCGAGTCTCGGTCTGGCACACAGTTTTAATATTTCAGGAAGTTTCATATTAACGCACACTCCGCTGCAGAGTGAAACTCTCATTCTGAAAGGTTGATTTGACCCTCCTAGGGCAAACAGTGAACGCCACAATATGCAGCTGATATAATTGATCTTATCAAACAACTCACTCTCGCTCTGAATTACCATGAGCATCGACGCTTCTTAGAGATCTTGAAATTCGATTGGCATCGCCTATCACAGCCAGCAGCAAAACAAGCACCCCTAACACTTGCCCTCTCTGGGTTGAACAAGCAGCGAAAAAGACAAGTAGTTCAGACCAATAAATTGAATTACACATTTGAACTTGCTAAGGATTGTCTTGCACAAGAATTACATTGACCCACCCCAGATGCTCAGTTCACTATTAGCATGGACACCATGATCTGGGCTGTACTGCAAAAAATCGTGGGAAGTGAGACTCACCTGTTAAGTTTCCTTTCGAAAAAGTTCATGACTTCACAGTCAAATAGGTCTGCCTTTGACCATGAGCTGCTGGCTGTCTATGAGGAATTTCAGGGAGGACATTGAGGGGAGACACATCATAATGCTTACAGACCACAAACTGCTCGCTGGCACAAGTTGCCACCCATCAAAGGATTTCAGCCCCCCACCACTGCTGACACCTTGACCTCTCTATACAATACCCTACACGTATTTTCCACCTACACCGGACTGACAACATAATTGCACATTATCTATCATGTACAAATGTCATTTTCTCCACATCGACTATACTGAGTCAACAGCTGAATACAGATTCTACAGGACTGAGCATTGAGCAGCAAATGTCACTGAGTTTGAAATTTTGATATGTCTCTGTGACATATCCTCCAATAGAATCTGACCCCTGATGCCAAAGACAATGTATCATATAATCTTCTAACAACTTCACAGCTAATCTCAACTGAACATCAGGTCGACAGTTGGACCTCATTACAGAGCGATTTTTGTGGCCAGACATGAAACAAGAATGCCACAGCTGGTCACAAGCATGCATGGCATGCCAGCGCAGTGAAGTCATCAGGCACACACAACCACATTTAGGAATATCTGAGATACCACAGGCACATTTCCACCATGTACACCTCGATTTCATTGGCCCCCTCCCAGAATCAAAGGGATATAAATATTTACTGTCAGTAATCGACACAGTGTCCTGATGGATCAAAGCGATACCACTGAAGTACATCAATGTAGACTCAACAGCTTGTGCATTCGTAGATAATGGAATAGCTTGATTCGTCTCACCCGAGGCAGTAACAACCCATCAGGGTCGACAGCTTGAATCGGCGCTATTTGAAGCTCTATGCAACCTATGCAGCATTAAGCACAACCACACGACAGCATACCATGTGCAGAGCAACAGTGGAAGACGCATACATTGCCGGCGATGGGCGAGGCATGACAGAATCTCTGACCAGAGAGTAGTTTATCGTTAGCTGTTGCTAGTCTGCGCTTGACCGCGCGAGTCGACAGTTGTAGTAGCGAGTCAGTCTTCAGTAGTCGTCAGTCCATGCTAGTTCGTGCTAGTCGGCGGGAGTCGGCATGCGTCAGCTGTGTGCTCTGCTCGCGACTCTGGTCAGGACTCTGCAAGATGAGTATTGTTGTAGAAGATAAAGAAGCAGCCTTGCACATATTTAATAATGTATGTTAATTGTAATTTAATTTGTTCAAAGAAATGCCCCAATAATAATTTTGTAATATAAAGCAACTCTTTTAAAGAAAAGCATTCATTTCAATTTAAAGAATATTTCAAATGCATGATCATTGCATCCAAGAATCAAAATATATATATATATATATATATATATATATATACACCAGCATTGCACGAAGCTGTGTCGAAAAATGACTAATTTAAGAGCAGATATAATTGCAGTTTTAATGAGGTAAGAATTTTTGCTTTTTTTATTCAGAATACAGGGCTGAAGGTCAGCGCTGCTGTCCTCATAAAATTTATCAGGTTACAGAACTTTTTTTTATTATTTTGGTGTTTAGGAACTTTTCTATTTCGAACTTGACATTAAATGAGAAAAGAATTTTGTGGGAATATTAAGTGTGAATGCATTCTTTGCACAGAGACTATAAATGGAAGCCAATTTTGTTTAGAGGTTACATAAAAAACCAATTTTGTTCACAGGTTACAATATTACAAAAATTCATTTTAAAAAAAAAATTTGTTCAGAGGTTACATTAAGATTAATTTTGTTCAGAGCTCACAATAATTAAAAATTCATTTAATTATAAATTATACTTTTTGTGGGAAGGTTACACTTGGCTCAATTTTCATTTTTTTGTCGGGAGGTTACACATGGCTCATTTTCATTTTTATTGACATTTTTCTTTGTAGGGAAGTTACACTTGGTGACCCTGCCAGGATCGTATTTCTTTGGGAATCTTCTGAGAAGTAGTCATATATCTGCTCTTATTTGGTTAAATGTAGTTTGCATTTGACGCAGCGCATTTACTAATTTGTCACTCTTTCTTTCACAGTTCATCGGCAATTTGTTGCTCTTTGTTGTATTTGTGTTTGTTGCATTTTTGCATTGTGCTTGTTTCATTTGTGAATAATTTTGATTTGTGAAAAATGCCACGAAAAACTGTTAATAGTACATCGCGATGTGTAATGAGTGAAATAGCCAACTCTAATAATTTGACCGATAATATTTGCGACACTCAGTGTAATGATGACAATCCTCCATTTACTGACAATCAGTGCGTACCGACCACTAATAATGATTTTTATCTTAACGATGAACAAACGAATTCAATTGTGTCCTCTGTTAATTTGACGACTATTGATGACGCGGGATGTTCTGTTACAATGAACGCTGCCCAGCTTGATATACCCGGTTTGCAAAATTTACGTAATGAACAGATAAATGTTTCCAACGGAAATGAACAGTGTAATCAGAGTACAACAGATTTATTTAATTCTGGTGTAGTGACCAACAGTACACATCCGATTAGCAAACATTTTCAAGAGTCACAGAATAACCAAATGGTTACACAAAACGTGACAATTGCAGATACACCATCAAACAGTATAGAGAATAGAGTAGATAATATTAGCTGGGATCAAGTTATGGCATTATTGCTACAAATTAATGAATCGTACAAACAACGTAATGAAAATTTCAAACAATACAGTGAAAAACAAGACAAATATTTCAAACAACTCAATGAATCGTACAAACAACGTAATGAAAATTTCAAACAATTCTGTGAGAAACAAAACAACCATTTCCAACAACTTAACGAAAGTTTCGACAACCATTCCAAACAACTTAATGAACTAATTAATGAAAGTTTCAAACTGTCGAACGAAAAACACGACAACCTTAACGAACAGAACGAACAACTTAGTGAACAGATTACAGCCGTTACCGTCCAGCGTGATGATACTAAAGAACAATTACGTGAGGATACTAAGACTTGTGCTACGAACAATAGCGAAGAAACTAGATCTGTTACACAAGAATTAGGTAATAGACATGCAGGCACAACAGAATCATTTAGAGATGAAATTAATGCAGTCACTGAACAATGTTCTGAAAATGCGACACAGTTACATGACGAGTTTAATTTAAAGTCACCAGAACTTTCACACACTGTGGATACGGAAGTCGATAAGAAATGTGAACAGCAGAACAACCAAATTGACGAACGTATTAAAGTAACAGAAATGAAAAATGTTTCAGTTACTAACACGTCACAGCATACGGCACATTCCGAACATTTGTCACACTCACATAGCCAGTATCATTTAGGCAATTTACAGAGACTACGTGACTTAGAATCCGAACAGACACAGACAAATAGATTCTCATGCAATCCTGAACCTGTTCACAGAGTCAGAGACGATAACGTCGATTATAAGCAAATTTTATCTGTAACAATATTTAAGGTATTTGAAAATGACAGAGCACAGGTATACGCTTTGAACTGGATACGTCGATTTATTTTTGTACTTTCACCGCCATTGCATGTAATGCAAAAACTAAAATTGGGTTTAATACAACAACTTGCTTTTGAATTTTCACCGGCATTGCCTGTAACGCAAAAGCTAAAATTTATTTGCGCGCGTAATTGACCTCGGGGGATTCATTACGCTTTAATGAATATGTGCCGTAGCGTGCACAGGGCCCCGAGCCGTAGTAGTGCTGTTTCATCTTTAGTTTCCTGCATTGCTGCCTTCTCTTCTACTATCCTTTATATCTATCTGAATAGCTCTTTAACTACTGCTCTATCTAGGATTATGAAAGTGTAAAGAAAACCTAATAAGACAAATTTTTACCGAAAGTGACATTTATCTTTATACGCTCCAGAAATGACAACCACGAGAACTTTAATCACAGACAAAAATTTAATCATCAGTATGTGTAAAATTATCAGCAACAGCGAACGCATTTTTGGTAACAATAGACGTTTTTCACCGCAACAGCATGAAAGCCAGCCGGTTAGCATACCTAACCAACAATGTAATGTACAAGGTCAACCAAGCTTTAATGTTTCGCCGCCTGCACGTATAGCGTCGCCCCCAACAAATCGTAACGCACAGCAACAAGGGAACCAGTACGTACGGAAAACACACTATTTCAATTGCTGTCGCAATGCACCGTATAGAAATGATTATTATGACAGACGTAAAAATAATGAGCACAATTTTCAGCGTACATTTAATAACAGTCGATCTTATCAGCAGCAAGAACATCAGCAACAACATATTATCATGAATGAACCAGACAGTAGGTATCATCCAGAACGTAAGACGTCAGGAAGAAATAACAGAACAGTACAAATAGTGGAAATGCCACAGCATCCTCCCGAAAATAATAACACGTCTGATAGAATTTGACTAGATACAGTACAGGTTGCATTTTCCAGTAACGCAAGCAATACTTTTGACACACAGAATCTTGTTCACGAGAATGTTATTTGAAACATGCTTTGTTGTATGCACCACTTTTATCGCACCCAGATCTTACTAGAAATTTTTCCATTGCCACTGACAGTTCTAACACTGCTTTAGGCGTACATATTTTTCAGGAAACTGAAGAAGATGGTCGTACAGTAATTAAAAACATCGCTTTTGCAAGTCGCATTCTGTCACCTGCTGAACGAAATTATTCTGTTACAGAACTGTAAACATTATGTGTTGTTTGGGCATTTACGAGATTTCGGCATTTTCTTTATGGAAGTCACACTGCCGTTTATACAGACCATAGAGCAATACAGTTTTTACTTTTGGGTAAATTTACACACGACAGATTAAGTAGATGGAAACTTTATTTGTAGGAATTTAATTTCACAATTGTTCACATTCCCGGCACACAAAATATTGTAGCAGACGCACTATCTCGTTCTCTCAGCAACAATCAGCAAGACATCGCAACCAACTTCCGCAAAGCAAATTTCAGCGTCATGTACATTCAACAAGTTGCATTTGAAAATTTCATTTCGTCGTCATTACAAGACATAGCACAAGAGCAGAGTAAAGACAACGTAGGGAAAGAAATTAAACACCTTTGGCAAGATAAGAATAATGTTATCATTGGAAACCATTACACTGTACGCAATGACATTCCGTTTCGCCGCACTCATCCTGACAGCAACAATTGGTTATTATGCATTCCTGACGAACTTGTTAGCAAATTAATCTGGTATACTCATTTAAGTTACGCACATTACGGAGCCAGAAAATGTTTTCTTATACTGAGACAGAACTATTATTTTGCCAACATGGAGAAACGTATACGACGAGTTATAGCGTCATGCAAAATCTGCCAGAAAGCTAAATCAGACACGACTTAACATGTTCCTCCATTGCAACCCATTGTACCTGTTAAATTGAGACATATGGCCGCTGTAGACATTTTTGGTCCGATTCCCAGAACTAATAGAGGTTTTTGCTACGTCTTTGTCGCTGTTGAACTCACTTCAAAATTTGTTACCTTCACTCCGTTACGCAAAGCTACTGCTAAAACTGTTTCGAAAGCATTTGTAATACATTTTCTATTTCATGTAGGGCATGTATTGAAAGTAATTTCCGACAATGGATCACAGTTTCGATCTGCTATATGGACACGTATGTTACGAGCTAGAAACATTTCTCCGATCTATATATCCAGGTACCATGCTTCTTCGAACCCTTGTGAACGATTAATGAAAGAAATTGGTAAACTGTGTAGAATATACTGCCATAAAAGACATATTGATTGGGACACACACATACTCTCATTCCAGGATGTAATTAATTCCATACCAAATGAATCTACTATGCTACCTCCGTCTGTTATACTGAAAAATGTTGAACCACCTAACAAAATTAATGAATTAGTAACCTTCCCTACATCTCGTCGACTACGACACCATGAAATAATTGACATTGCGCTGAACAACATCAAACGTTCTGCAGAGCGCCGGAGAAGACAGCAAAAACAGGTTTGTACATGCCGTGACTTTCACATTGGACAGAAGATATTAGTATGTACACACTACTTATCCAACAGAGGAAAGAGTAGATGCAGTAAATTTAAGCTTCTATACGCAGGTCCATATCGGATTCGCAGCATTCCTCACCCCAATGTAGTACACGTCGAAACTTTGAGAACCAGAAAAACCAAAGGGAACCACCACGTCTCCAACATCAAATCTTTTATTGAATGAACATACTTTATGATTTATCATACTGTAATGCCATTTCCTAATTTTTTTTATGATCACTTATGCAATTATATTGATGTGACTACTTACTGACGATTGTCGTATTTTTTCTTGGCAAGGGCCCGGCAAGGTAAGGTTAGCAGGTTGCTCTTCTTGTCGTTACGCATCAGACTGTGCACATTTTCCATTTTTTCATGTATGTATGATTGTTTTCCTGTTTTGTTTGTATGCACTATGAAATATTCAAGATATAACAAACACAATTGACTTTAACATTTTTGCCCTACGATATCTCAACATCGTGACTATTTTACATTTTTTTGCTGCTGCATTGTGATACACTGTGTACATTTTTGCACCTGAACACTGTCTATGTTTTTGACATATTACGCTTTCTGTCATGCTATGCTGTATGCTCAATTATGTTACTATAAACCAGTTTTTATTTAGTGGGTATGTGATTTAAATGCAAGACGTTAATCTTTGTTCATCATTTTCAGAAAGCAATAATGTGTAAAAAAAAAAAAAAATAAATTAAACAGACATGGGAATTTCACCTTCGAAATGAACGAAAGAAGATGCAATACCTCGTGAGGAAGAGTAAATGGATCAGAATTAACAAGCATTAACAAGAATATACTATACACATCGTAGAATAGCAGTCTTAACTAATTTTTTCTTTCAGAATACGAGGCCATTGGTGCAGGCTCTCAGACAGAACTACACATCTTAGTTTTAGTGATGAAATATGCTAGAAATAAGGAATAGTTGTATAATGAATAATGAAGTGACTCTTTTGCAGATGATAATGAATGGTGATGAATAATAATGAAGGATATGCTACTATGGATAATGAAGTTTTTCTTTACAGGTGATGATAATACTGGAGTTATGATAATATGGATAATGAAGTTTTTTTTCTTTACAGATGAGGATAATGTTGAAGTTTATGTATTTATGCTATGTAGTTATTTAAGTATTTGTTGCAGTTCGTTTTGACAGTATGTCTTATATCACATAGTATGTCCGCCCCAGTAGCTGAGTGGTCAGCGTGACGGATTGCCGTCCTCTGGGCCCGGGTTCGATTCCCGGCTGGGTCGGAGATTTTCTCCGCTCGGGGACTGGGTGTTGTGTTGTGTTCATCATCATTTCATCCCCATCCGGCGTGCAGGTCGCCCAATGTGGCGCCGAATGTAATAAGACCTGCGATATGGCGGCCGGACCTGCCCCGCGAGGGGCCTCCCGGCCAATGACGCCAAACGCTCATTTCCATTTCCATCACATAGTATGATGACTGAAGGTTTTGGACAGGACAGCTAGAGAACATATATTTTTTATACACATTTCACTACCTGTTAATTCGACGTTCACTACTTTTCAGCATAATATGCGTTTCTTCTTTCAGTTTAATAATCCATTTTTGTATATTTTGCAGGAGAAATTATTCATGAAATTAATGTGCTATAAGCAGTTGTTCATTAAACCTATGCCATTTATGTGATCACATATACTCTACTTGTTTCATAACGTTGCTACAGCTGACTCATGACAAATGACGTTACACATCTTCATTTGCAGCAATAACTCAAAAGCAAATATTGTTATTAATTATCGATCCCAACGCAATGCAATGCTAGCACAAAAAAAGCTTTGTAACTGGCCAATGAATGCCACTGATTATTGTAGTAAGATGACCTATGATGCCAATGATTACTATAATTAGATTAATTATGTACAAATGCTATGCCAATAATTAATGCTTGTTTTGAATGATGACTTCTGAATAATACATATATAAAAAAAATGCTTCGTAGCTGGCCAATGAATGCCACTGATTATTATAATAAGATGACCTATGATGCCAATGATTACTATAATTAGATTAATTATGTACAAATGCTATGCCAATAATTAACTCATTTTGAATGCTGACTTCTGATGGCTTGTAGATGGGCAATGAGTGCCAATGTTCTCTGTAAACAAACGATTTATGAACATTATTCTGTAATACTACATACATGGTACAGAAATGTTCGGTAACTGGGTGATGAGTGCCACCAATTACTCAAATCAGTTGTTAGACTAGTGTAATTCTCAATGAAGACTACTATGTGACTTAATGTCCTTCACCTTCTGACCTAATTACCTGGAATTACTGCAGTATCCGTTTGTCCTGTGTATCCTCATGGTCATGGAGCACTATATTTGGTTTTTGCACTAATTCTACGTTGGTGTACCTTACAAGAAAGTGGTGTTGACATGACATGCTGTCCACCACCTTGAGCGATGGAGATGTTATAATAGTCCCACTGTTTGGTGTACCTAATGTACTACCAAAATGATAACATGGAATATTACTACGACAATTCAGTGTCTTGGCTACACTGATTAATACTTCAAGGAAAAGAACTTCAGATAGACTCTCTTGGTGTTGTGCTTCTGTAGAAAGATATGGACTTTCAGTGCAGCTGCGTGCAACCTAAAGTGCTACAACCATGACGCAAATGGCTCTGAGCACTATGGGACTTAACATCGACGGTCATCAGTCCCCTAGAACTTAGAACTACTTAAAACTAACTAACCTAAGGACAGCACACAACACCCAGCCATCACGAGGCAGAGAAAATCCCTGAGCCCGCCGGGAATCGAACCCGGGAACCCGGGCGTGGGAAGCGAGAACGCTACCGCATGACCACGAGATGCGGGCGACCATGACGCAATCCTTCCCATTCCTTTCCTAGTTCTTGTAAAATGGTAAACACTTACACAATGCGTTTAAGTTCTTGTAAAAATGATAAAGACTTATACAGTGCACGTGCACTTTATTTCAGTCCTTGATATGTTTATTTGTTGTAAAAATGCTAAAGAGTTTTACAGTGCATGTGCACTTTATTTCAGTCCTTGATATGTTTATTTGTTGTAAAAATGCTAAAGAGTTTTACAGTGCATGTGCACTTCATGCCATTTGTACTCATTACGTATACATTTTGTAATTCTCAGATATGTTCTGTACTACAGTATGTGTGCACTTTATGTCATTTGTTAATATGATTTGTATTCATTGCCTTTACGTTTTGTGATTTCCTGATATGTTCAGAACTACAGTGCGTGTGCACTTTATGTCATTTGTTAATATGATTTGTACTCATTCTGTATACATTTTGTCATTGCTTGATATGTTCTGTACTCAGTGCATGTGCACTATATTTTATTTCATGTTCTGCACTTACATATATGTATATTCTGTGATTGTAAACTTAGTTAATTAAGAAAAATTTGTTGCTCATGGCAAGTCCAATTGACTCACCATCGCTGCCAAATTTTTGCCCCCCCCAGTGGAGGGTTATGAAAGATGTATACATTGCCGGCGATGGGCGAGGCATGACAGAATCTCTGACCAGAGAGTAGTTTATCGTTAGCTGTTGCTAGTCTGCACTTGACCACGCGAGTCGATAGTTGTAGTAGCGAGTCAGTCTTCAATAGTCGTCAGTCCATGCTAGTTCGTGCTAGTCGGCGGGAGTCGGCATGCGTCGGCTGTGTGCTCTGCTCGCGACTCTGGTCAGGACTCTGCAAGATGAGTATTGTTGTAGAAGATAAAGAAGCAGCCTTGCACATATTTAATAATGTATGTTAATTGTAATTTAATTTGTTTAAAGAAATGCCCCAATAATAATTTTGTAATATAAAGCAACTCTTTTAAAGAAAAGCATTCATTTCAATTTAAAGAATATTTCAAATGCATGATCATTGCATCCAAGAATCAAAAAATTTATATATATATATACACCAGCATTGCACGAAGCTGTGTCGAAAAATGACTAATTTAAGAGCAGATATAATTGCAGTTTTAATGAGGTAAGAATTTTTGCTTTTTTTATTCAGAATACAGGGCTGAAGGTCAGCGCTGCTGTCCTCATAAAATTTATCAGGTTACAGAACTTTTTTTTATTATTTTGGTGTTTAGGAACGTTTCTATTTCGAACTTGACATTAAATGAGAAAAGAATTTTGTGGGAATATTAAGTGTGAATGCATTCTTTGCACAGAGACTATAAATGGAAGCCAATTTTGTTTAGAGGTTACATAAAAATCCAATTTTGTTCACAGGTTACAATATTACAAAAATTCATTTAAAAAAAAATTTGTTCAGAGGTTACATTAAGATTAATTTTGTTCAGAGCTCACAATAATTAAAAATTCATTTAATTATAAATTATACTTTTTGTGGGAAGGTTACACTTGGCTAAATTTTCATTTTTTTGTCGGGAGGTTACACATGGCTCATTTTCATTTTTATTGACATTTTTCTTTGTGGGGAAGTTACAACAGGATGGTTAGATGATGGCACAGAACACTTAAAGTCGCTCTCATGTGCCACAGGAGGTTGCAGACAGAGTCTAGCACTGATAGCCAAACATCTTTATGCTGAGTCACTTTCACTACGTGGAGATTTCATCCTACTGATGCAACATTTTGAAAAGCTGGGCTTTCCCACTTGGTTCACTGTGCAAAAGACCACACAACACAAACGTGTGCCACTGCCTGCAATGCTCTCAACCCCTAAGGTGTTTGTGCGCAAAGCACTGCCTTTCTGTGATTATGTCATGCTGCACAATGACATGGTTGGAGCAGCTCTACCCAAAAATTCGATCCTCCTGCTCAACGGCAAACCAACGACTGTCTCGATCAATTGCTTAAAGCCCATGTCGGTCCTACAGAACGACAATCCAGGAAATGCCGGTGACACTGCAGCGGTGGATAACTATAGTGACGACAGATTACCATTTAGTATGAAGCTGACCTCTTCAAACTCAGAAAAACCTGTCATTAACAATATATATCTTAAACACTTCGACCCAGAGAAGATAAGTATCAGAATCGTCGATAATACCTTGAAGTGGATGCCTGTAGGGAGACTGTACCAACTTCGATCGTAGCCCACATGCAGAGAATCGAGTATGTTTATGCAGTACCACACAATGTCGATTATGCTTCTATTTCATCTCGTTTATAGACAGATGTTGGTCTCACAATCATCTGTGTGACGGCTTAGACATGGCAGATGCCACTCAACCATCCACACACCAGCACAGAAACTTTTGCTCACACATCACCTCCCATGCCTCTTCACATGTGGCCCTGCGCATCCATTCTAAATTCTGGTACTTGCACCGGACAGCTCCCACGCCATCTGGTATCTTACATTCTGTACAACATTAGTACTATGGGCGACACCTCTCCAAGAAATGGTCTAGTCGTATCTTGCTTACCCGTCTGCCATGGCATGACTGGTCAGGCACACCTAGATAATGCTTCTATGAGAAACAGTCCCAGTCACAACACAGCTGGTCACGCGCTTCTGAATATTCCACACCAGATGGTCAATGAAAGTAACAGCCCTAACAGCTTCCGCCAGTGCTCCACACACTGGGATGGGGGTATCTGTGGAGATATTGACATCGATAGCTCTCCTTGGAGACATAAGCATCACTGGGAAAAGAGAGTAGGGACACTGAACAGCAATATCTATGCAATAAACAAAGACTTCAGTGTGCTGTGAGACATTTAAATCGTTCGTTGTTATTCTCTAACCATGTGTTTCATTCTTTTGCTGCTACTGCGATTACTTAATGTTAGTCAGATCACTCATTCCTCTAACTAACATGCTTGTGTAATCAGCAAATAGTATTATATCTGCTGCTGATATATGGGTTTGGCACGTTATTTATAAGTATTAGATTGGCGCATAATTTCGTAGCGTTTTTATTTCGTGTGTTGGTGTTCTGGTAGCTATGGGTTTATTTATCGAGTGCCATTTTTTTATTTGTAGTTCACTGTTGTTATCTGAGCTCATATATTGTAATTTTGTCATTTGGAGACATTGACTGGAGCTGTGGACACTAGAAAATGGAGTGCCAAGTGCAAAAATCGGAACGTTTCCGAAATATTCTTCTGTTTGAGTTCAAGAGAGGGCTAATAATAGCAGAGGCACCCAGAAACATTTGCCCCATGTATTGGGATAACGCCGCAGGAGAGAGCTTGGCAAGAAAATAATTTTCTCGTTTTAAGGAGGATTGTTTAGACATTAATGTCTCTCCATGTTCAGGAAGACCTTTTGAGTTTGGTGAAGGTCGTTTAAACACACTAATCCATAATGATGCACGTCAGTGTATTCGAGAACTGGCAAATGTGATGAACTGTGATCATTCCACCATCGTGCAACATTTACATGCAATGGGGAAGGTTCGAAAATCGAGTGTATGGGCACCATATGCTCGAAGCCAAAATCACACAAGTCAGCAGGTGGCAATATGTGCATCTCTGCTTGTTTGTCATCAATTGCTTCGTGTCCAACACCAACCATTCATATCTGGTGTCGTTACTTGTGACGAGATATTGTATCTTTATGCTAACATAAGGAACAGAAAGGGATGGTTGGGTCCAAACAAAGCAGCAGCTCCCCCTACAAAGACCCATGCACATCCAAAAAAGCTAGTGTTACGAATGTAGTGGAGGAGCGACGGTGTGGTTTTCTATGAACTGCTTCCCTTAGTTGTAACCATCACTGCTGCCATTTATTGTCAGCAACTGAGACGTCTTACAAATGCAATACAAGAACAGCGACCAGGAAGACTGCTTGAAGTGATGCTACTCCACAATAACGCCCACCACATCCTGCCAGATTGACCAAAAACACTACACAGGAGTTGGGTTGGAAAGTCATTCTGCACCCACCTTATTCACCTTATCTAGTGCCCTTACATGTTCATCTTTTCCGTTCTCTGTCGAACAGCCTTCAAGGAACTTCCTTTCTGGATGAAAATGCGCTCCATACATGGCTCGACGAGTCCTTCGCCTAAAAACAACGTGATTTCTACAGTCGTGGAATCGAAAAGTTACCCCATCATTGGCAGACTGTTGTAAATAATGAAGCAGAATATACTATTAATGACCAAAGTCTCCATTATGTGTATGTGTTATGTTCATTAAACTTATGAAAGAAACGCTACAAACATATGAAACAATCTAATATTAAGAGCAGCGATGGTGCTAATGAGTCTGTCACACCATACATGACTTTTTGTATGTTGACAAGAAAAACCGCAGCTGTATTTTGTATCTCTACCTTTTGATATCTGTTAGTGAGATAGGTTTTGAACCAATCATATGCTACTCCCTCACTCTCGTAGCAAGCTAGTTTCCTGAGCGCCTGAATATGGTCACTAACATCAAATACCGTAGACAGAACCACAAATAAGTCACAATTCAATTTTTTTGCTACATATGGAATTTATGACTAATTTTCAAAAAAATTATAGATGGCTGTTTCAGCTGAAATATTTTTCCTAAAATCATTTCGTCCATATGGTTTTCACTAATAAAATGTGAGACTTTCCTACATAATCCTTCCTATTATTTTTGAAACACCAGGTAATAATGATACAGTCTGCAATTACTAACAGCATATGAATCACACTTCTTGTAAAGTGATTCAAAAGTTTGTGTTTTTAGTTATCTGGAAAGACTCCTGTGCTTAATGACATATTAATAACACCAGGAAGTAGTGTATTTGTTGCTCTGTGATTTATTACTTTGTCTGGAATCGCTTCACTGCAACATGACAATTTATTTTTAATTAATTTATGCAGGTACAGGCTGTAGAAACATGGTCTTGTTATTAATGGGCAGCTGAACTCTCATACTGGAATCATGTGACTTACATGTCAGCACAGTCAGACATGTTTGTGTACATACAAGGCACAGTTCTGCGTTTTAATAGCTACACAGTGTTGAGTTCTGCATTCTTTAGTATGGAGAGGGATTGTGATTGCTGTGTTCAGATACAGGCTGAGTTGGTGACCCTTCGCTCATAGCTGCAGGTGGTGCTGGCTTCAGTCACACAGTTTGACATTGTTGCCAATGGGCATCACTGTGGAGGCCAAACGTGGGGGATCCATGGGATGTCCAGTGTGTTGCATACATTCCACGATTGGTCTATTGCTATGGCCATCCTCGTTACTGCCTGCAGACATTGACCCCTCACTCATGGTCTTGAGGCAAGCAGAGGAAGATCTTTGAGGGACAGAAAGCCTCATCAGTTCCTATGGCAAACTGATTTTAGGTGCTGACTGTGGCCAATAAAGATTCTGGGCATGATGCAATCACTTTTCCTGTCTCAGTGGGCAAGTTCTGGGTATTTCCACATGGTGCAGATAACTGCAGGTGGTGGCTCTTGTAGGTACTAACAATCTGTGCCACTTTGGATTAGAAGAGATTCTCCCTGGATTCCAATGGCTTCTTGAGTTGGTAAAGATCGATAGTGTTGTTTGCAAGATGAAGTCAGTGCTCACCATCTGTAGCTTTGTCAACAGGATCAATTGTGGACCTTTGGTACAGAGCCAATTGCACGTTCTGAGTCAGTGTCTCACACAGTTCTGCAACCATGTAGGCTGCGCATTCCCTGACTTGCACCAATGCTTGGTGGAGTATCAGGTTCTGATTAATAGATCTGTGCGCCATTACACACAGGAGGCAGCCATACAGGTAGAGAGGGCTGTGTTGAGTATTGCACACTGGGCAACAGAATTCAAGGATCATTTTTTTCAAAACCCAGTAAATGACTCCCATTGCGACACAAAAGTTTGAAATTTGTCTCAAAGGTGCCTACAGCCTTCCTCTGTAACGGTGCAAAAGCGTGGTGCACTGCAACGTCACCCTCGGGTTCGACGGCGCTTGAGAAACAAGGTGTCGACACATTCGAAAAAAGGCCAGAGCTCAGAAGTTTTGTGGCGTGTACGGTGAGTTAAAGATGTCATATGGGCTCTAAATTTTACCACTGTTCTGCCCAACGCCATTTTTGATGTGTCACACGATGGGAACGTCGTCACACCCCCTTTTACCTGTATTTCATCCCTTCTTTTGACACCTCTGCGTTGGAGATCAATCGACACGAAAAGGCAGCAGGGGTTGCATAATGTGCATAAATAAAACCATTTCTTTCCTTGGATGTTGATTCCCTCTGGTTTTATGGTTGAAAACAACACTTCGCAATGCTATGAGCAGCAAGAAAACGTTCTTGACAACTCTGGACCCTACCGGCACCCCCAGACTTTTCAAACTTTCTCTAAAGACGCTGCAGGGGCTGCATCCTCATTGAATGTGATGGCAACACTTTGGGCTGCAGGCAAACACAATTTTTGCTCTCTTGTGCAGCTTGGAACCACTAGGAACCGTTCATAATCATTCGGACGAAATTTGAGCCTGATTCGAAACAGGAAAGGGTATTTATGCTTTTCCAATTCTCCTGTTTTGCGTCCTCCTGTGGCGTTATAGGGGGTCGGGGGTGGAAGGGGGAGAGGGTGCTACATTGACAATTCCGTGAATAAAACGGCAAATAGTTCCTCTAAGACCCCCTCCCCCCCCCCCCCCCCCCCCCAGTTTGACAAAATCCTCGATGCCACCTGCCCAACTTTGTTGAGAATTTTAAACATAAACCCATGCAGAGAAAACGTCTAAAGTAGTCCTAGGCCCCTGTATGCAGGCAAATGGAATTGGATGGGTGTTATGGCGTGGCCTACCTCCAAGTGCCTAGTACTACTTTACAGGTTTTCTCCATACAGGTTCATTCTTAAAATTCTTGGTTAAGGTGGATGGGTGCCACCGAGGGTTTTGACGAACGGGTGTGTGTGTGTGTGGGGGGGGGGGGGGTGATGGTGTTTAGTTTTGGGGGCACTCAACTGTGCAGTCATCAGTGCCTGTACAAAGTTCCAATTTTTACGCACTCCAATTTTTAACTCAACCCAATCTAGCATCTATCACAAATGATGATCATGAAATGATGAGGACAACACAAACACCCAGTTCCTGGGCAGAGAAGATCCCCAACCAGGCCGGGGGTCGAACCTGGGACCCCATGATCCAGGGCAGCAATGCTAGCCACTAGACCATGAGCTGCAGACAAGTGGGAGGCGGTGGTAGGCTGTTCTTGGAGGAATCTTTTCTCCTTTCCCATTCTATTCATTCATGTGTCAATATCGCACACACACCCCTCCCACCCCCTTCCCCTTCTCTTGATCAAGCTGCAGGACGACACGAAAGAGAAGGACTGAAAAAGCATAAGCGTCCCTTGTTTCTTTGTATCAAGTTAAGATTTTGTCGAACGGTTCTGAACGGTCCTTAGTGGTTGCAAACTGTACACAAGAGCAAATGTGGAGATTCTGTTGCATTCGAAATAGGTGCAGTCACGTTCAATGAGGATATAACCCCCCAATATCCTTAGAGAAAGGTTGAAACGTCTAGGAGTGCCCGCTATGTCAACGATTGTCAACAATGTCTTCCTGTTGCTCATCGAACTGCAAACTGTCGTTTTCGACTACGAAACACTCCAAGGAAAGGGGTGGTTTCATTGACACCTATTATGCCACACACCGAGGCCTTTTCGTGTCGATTCTCAGTGGCAGTATACATGAAATGTTTTCCTCAACGCTGGGCGTCCCGTTTATGACCTCCATTGCAGAGGCGCCGAAAGAAGGGCTGAAATGTGAGGAACAGGGGTTTTGACAACCTTCCCACGCTGTGATAGGTCTACGGTGGCGTTGGGTAGAATTGTGATCAAAATTCTTGCCAGTGTGACATCATTAAGCGAATTTACACGTCACATAAACTTTTGAGATCTGGTCTTTTTCTCCCACGTGTAACATCTCTCTGTTTGAAGCGCCATTGAGCCCGAGTGTGAATTGCAGGGCGACACGCTTTTGCACCATTACAAATGAAGGCTCTAGGCACCTTTCTTGCAAATTTCAAACTTCTGCGTCGCAGTGGGAGACAATTACGAGGTTTCGAAAAAGTGAGCGATTAATTCTGTAGTGAAGTGTAGTAGTAAACTTCGTAGCTGTGTTGGAAAGAACTAAAGCAACAATTGCTAACAGAAGGCACTGAGGCTCAAATCCTTATAGGTGTGGAGATAACTTCAGTACCAGTTTTTGCAAAGGACCTAACGGTGTTCAGAAAGGATAGATTGAGTACAGTTGGTGGTGGTGTCTTTTTTGCTCTTTGAACTAGTATATCCCACAGCGAAATTGATGCGGTAGTTAGTATGGGTAGAAGTCAACTTGGCAACCGGAATACATTACTATTTGGTTCCTTTTACCAACCAACGGACACAGACGATACAGTTGCTGAACAGATCGAAGAAAACTAAGCATCGTCTCAAACAGGCACCCCACTCAAAGGGTTAAAGTTCGGGTAAATTCAATCTACCGTCGATATGTTGGCGAAAATACGTGTTCAAAGAGAGTGGCAGACGTAAAACACCGTCCAAAATTATACTGAATGCCTTCTCTGAAAATTGTTTTGAGGTAATAGTTCAGTAACGTACACAAAGTGTAAATGGTTGCGAAAATATACCGAACCTCTTAGCAACAAATAATATTGAGGAAATAGGGAGTATCAGGACCGACACAGTGCTTAGTGACAATAAGGTTGTTGCAGTGAAACTGATTACTGTAACATCCAAATACGCCAAAAATAAATGCAAAAGATTTCTACTGAAGAAAGCAGATAAAATTTCGCTTGATGCTTTCCTGAGAGACAACCTCCATTATGTCTCAGCTACCTGTGTAAGTACAGTCGCATGTGGCTTAAATTTAAAGAAACAGTATTGATAGCACTTGTGAGATTTATACCAAATAAATAAATAAGAAATGGAACTGATCACCCATGGTACACAAAACATGTTGGAACACTGTTGCAGAAGCAACGAAAATGCATGCCAAATTTAAAAGAACACAAAATTCTCAAAATTGGCGAAGATTTACAGGAGCACGAAATTTACCATGGATTTCAGCGCGAGACGCTTTTAATAGTTTCATATCAAAACTCTCGAAATCTGGCAGAAAATCCAAAGAGATTCTGGTTGTATGTAAAGTACATCAGTGGCAAGACACAATCAGTATCTTTACTCTGCAATAGCGATGATAATATTGCTGATAACAGTGCCACTGAAGTTACTAAATATGGTTTTCCCAAACTCATTCACCAAAGAAGAGGAAGTAAAAACTTCAGAATTCGAATCAGAAACTGATGCCAATATGAGTAAGTTAGAAGTAGCTTCTGTTTCTTGTACAAATAAATAACAACAAAATACTGGTGCAAGAACACACATATCCTTGGAGATAATGTAACTTTTCATTCTGTAACCCTATAGAGAAGAACTTTATCAATGGGAATATAAAGAAAGAAAGTGCAGTGTCTTGATTTAATGCAGATGGTTAGTTAGTTTCATGTTCCATGGACCAATTGTACAATTAATTTTAATTATTATGAACCATGGACCTTGCCGTTTGTGGGGAGGCTTGCGTGCCTCAGCGATACAGATGGCCATACCGTAGGTGCAACCACAACGGAGGGGTATCTGTTGAGAGGCCAGACAAACATGTGGTTCCTGAAGAGGGGCAGCAGCCTTTTCAGTAGTTGCAGGGGCAACAGTCTGGATGATTGACTGATCTGGCCTTGTAACATTAACCAAAACGGCCTTGCTGTGCTGGTACTGCGAACGGCTGAAAGCAAGGGGAAACTACAGCCGTAATTTTTCCCGAGGACATGCAGCTTTACTGTATGATTAAATGATGATGGCGTCCTCTTGGGTAAAATATTCCGGAGGTAAAATAGTCCCCCATTCGGATCTCTGGGCGGGGACTACTCAAGAGGACGTCGTTATCAGGAGAAAGAAAACTGGCATTCTACGGATCGGAGCGTGGAATGTCAGATCCTTTAATCGGGCAGGTAGGTTAGAAAATGTAAAAGGGAATGGATAGGTTAAAATTATAGTGGGAATTTGTGAAGTTTGGTGGCAAGAGGAACAAGACTTTTGGTCAGGTGATTACAGGGTTATAAATACAAAATTAAATAGAGGTAATGCCGGAGTAGGTTTAATAATGAATAAAAAAATAGGAGTGCGGGTTAGCTACTACAAACAGCATAGTGAACACATTATTGTGGCCAAGATAGACACAAAGCCCATGCCTACTACAGTAGTACAAGTTTATATGCCAACTAGCTCTGCAGATGATGAAGAAATTGATGAAATGTATGACGAGATAAAAGAAATTATTCAGGTAGTGAAGGGAGACGAAAATTTAATAGCCATGGGTGACTGGAATTCGTCAGTAGGAAAAGGGAGAGAAGGAAACATAGTAGGTGAATATGGATTGGGGGGAAGAAATGAAAGAGGAAGCCGCCTTGTAGAATTTTGCACAAGGCATAACTTAATCATAGCTAACACTTGGTTCAAGAATCATAAAAGAAGGTTGTATACCTGGAAGAATCCTGGAGATACTAAAAGGTATCAGATAGATTATATAATGGTAAGACAGAGATTTAGGAACCAGGTTTTAAATTGTAAGACATTTCCAGGGGCAGATATGGATTCTGATCACAATCTCTTGGTTATGAACTCCAGATTGAAACTGAAGAAACAGCAAAAAGGTGGGAATTTAAGGAGATGGGACCTGATAAAATGAAGGAACGAGAGGTTGTAGAGAGTTTCAGGGACAGCATTAGGGAACAACTGACAGGAATGGGGGAAAGAAATACAGTAGAAGAAGAATGGGTAGCTCTGAGGGATGAAGTAGTGAAAGCAGCAGACGATCAAGTAGGTAAAAAGACGAGGGCTAATAGAAATCCTTGGGTAACAGAAGAAATATTGAATTTAATTGATGAAAGGAGAAAATATAAAAATGCAGTAAATGAAGCAGGCAAAAAGGAATACAAACATCTCAAAAATGAGATCGAGAGGAAGTACAAAATGGCTAAGCAGGGATGGCTAGAGGACAAATGTAAGGATGTAGAGGCTTATCTCACTAGGGGTAAGATAGATACTGCCTACAGGAAAATTAAAGAGACCTTTGGAGAGAAGAGAACCACTTGTATGTATATCAAGAGCTCAGATGGCAACCCAGTTCTAAGCAAAGAAGGGAAGGCAGAAAGGTGGAAGGAGTATATGGAGGGTTTATACAAGGGCGATGTACTTGAGGACAATATTATGGAAATGGAAGAGGATGTAGATGAAGATGAAATGGGAGATACGATAGTGCGTGAAGAGTTTGACAGAGCACTGAAAGACCTGAGTCGAAACAAGGCCCCGGGAGTAGACAACATTTCATTAGAACTACTGACGGCCTTGGGAGAGCCAGTCCTGACAAAACTCTACCATCTGGTGAGCAAGATGTATGAGACAGGTGAAATACCCTCAGACTTCAAGAAGAATATAATAATTCAAATCCCAAAGAAAGCAGGTGTTGACAGATGTGAAAATTACCGAACTATCAGTTTAATAAGCCACAGCTGCAAAATACTAACGCGAATTCTTTACAGACGAATGGAAAAACTGGTAGAAGCGGACCTCGAGGAAGATCAGTTTGGATTCCGTAGAAATGTTGGAACACGTGAGGCAATACTAACCTTACGACTTATCTTAGAAGAAAGATTAAGAAAAGGCAAACCTACGTTTCTAGCATTTGTAGACTTAGAGAAAACTTTTGACAATGTAAACTGGAATACTCACATTCTAAAGGTGGCAGGGGTAAAATACAGGGAGCGAAAGGCTATTTACAATTTGTACAGAAACCAGATGGCAGTTATAAGAGTCGAGGGGCATGAAAGGGAAGCAGTGGTTGGGAAAGGAGTGAGACAGGGTTGTAGCCTCTCCCCGATGTTGTTCAATCTGTATATTGAGCAAGCAGTAAAGGAAACAAAAGAAAAATTCGGAGTAGGTATTAAAATTCATGGAGAAGAAGTAAAAACTTTGAGGTTCGCCGATGACATTGTAATTCTGTCAGAGACAGCAAAGGACTTGGAAGAGCAGTTGAACGGAATGGACAGTGTCTTGAAAGGAGGATATAAGATGAACATCAACAAAAGCGAAACGAGGATAATGGAATGTAGTCTAATTAAATTGGGTGATGCTGAGGGAATTAGATTAGGAAATGAGACACTTAAAGTAGTAAAGGAGTCTTGCTATTTGGGGAGTAAAATAACTGATGATGGTCGAAGTAGGGAGGATATAAAATGTAGACTGGCAATGGCAAGGAAAGCGTTTCTGAAGAAGAGAAATTTGTTAACATCGAGTAAAGATTTAAGTGTCAGGAAGTCGTTTCTGAAAGTATTTGTATGGAGTGTAGCCATGTATGGAAGTGAAACCTGGACGATAACTAGTTTGGACAAGAAGAGAATAGAAGCTTTCGAAATGTGGTGCTACAGAAGAATGTTGAAGATTAAATGGGTAGATCACATAACTAATGCGGAGGTATTGAATAGAATTGGGGAGAGGAGGAGTTTGCGGCACAACTTGACTAGAAAAAGGGATCGGTTGGTAGGACATGTTCTGAGGTATCAAGGGATCACAAATTTAGCATTGGAGGGCAGCGTGGAGGGTAAAAATCGTTGAGGGAGACCAAGAGATGAATACACTAAGCAGATTCAGAAGGATGTAGGTAGCAGTAGGTACTGGGAGATGAAGAAGCTTGCACAGGATAGAGTAGCATGGAGAGCTGCATCAAACCAGTCTCAGGACTGAAGACCACAACAACAACATGCTACTTGCTGACCATTTGCAGTTTATTTATTCCTTTTTAATAACATATTTGTTAGTAATCCGCACCTACCACGTTTTACACATTACGAAAATAGAAACTCTTTTGCAGAACTGAAAAAGTTGTCAAAAAGAAATTTTTTCTGTTAGTTTCCAAATTTAACTTTTCTGTCTGTCAGAGATTTTGTTTCATTCGATAGGTAATCAAAAATTATGGTGGCAGTAGGTTTACTATTAAATGAAAAGAAGTATCCAGGGTATGAGGTGCAGTATATTGAAGAGTATCAATACAGACAACACAATTGTAAATTTTTAAGAAACTGTACTCGACCACAAATCAATTCATGATGGTCATGTGAGGCATCGAGATGGCGACTGTTGTAGGAACTGGGTCATGGATCCATGCACTGCACCTGACGAATTGGTAGCCTCATATGATTGCAGTACTGTAGGTTCGTGCTTTGTCAACAAATCATTCAGTGGTGGTGACTTGATGTCAGAACTTGTGTCTACTGAAAGGTGGTTCATCGGAGGGAAGGTCGCAGGTGGCACAGTTGAAAATATCGTTCTCAGAAGTGGGACTATAGTTCAATTCATTTATCTTGGCGGCTCGCGCATGCCCGCCCAACCGCGGGAGATTGCAACGTTGCCAGTTGTACGCGCCAAGAGAAGCAGCGCCGTAGCAGTGTAGTTCTCAAACTTACGTTTAGGGGGGAGCGCGCAGTTTATGAAGTAAAGCCTCCACGGCCGCATTAAACCTTTTGCTGCTACAGAGACGTGCTCCCCGCATTCCACACCGTGCGCGATTTTGTAACCACTGCACTGCTCGCCTGTGCAGACACATAGTGTTCCGACTGCTTTGACACACTTATCATTCGATTTCACAGAAACTATTTGGCCCAAAAATTTGATTTTGACACATCTTCTTGACTGATACCTTCCCCCCATAAATGACTTAATTTTGTTTCGATTTTCAACGCAGTTATATTGCAGCATTAAATGTAGTAAACCATTGCACGAAATTTTGAAGAGTTTGCAGAGGTAAAGTTCATAGCGTATACTTTCCGTATGTTCGATTGTAGTTACCACAATGTTGAGAATGAAATGTGGACAAGTTACCTAAATTTCATATAAAATTTACTGTATAACAACATCTCATTTAATTTAAGTACCAGATTGGTGTTGTATGTAATATTGAGAAATATTCCGTCTTTCGCGACTGTAATAAAAGTTTTATTTACACCGGGCGCGTTTGACTTTATTTTAAAGCACTTCAATCAATCAAAAAGAAGTACACAAAATATGTTAAACAAAACTGTGGACTTACAAAAACATTAGGACTTGAATATACTGTGTATCAGTGCTCTGAGCTATGTCAAATATAATTTTTGTGTGTGGCACACACAAAAAGCATTTATTTGCTAAAACACTGATCGGCCGACACAAACGTTGAATATTGTGTTACCTCAGCACAAAACTACGAAAGGTGACTTGGCAATGGAGGAGACAAAATGCTGTCCAATGAGGATGCTTCAAAAGAGAAAAACGCGTCTGGTCTAAATAAGACGCTTATTACAGTTGCAGAAGAGGAATATATTTCAATACCATTGGTAAAATTGCAACTGTGGAACAAAAACAAGAAAGAGAACATGAGTATTATTGTGTATGTGCCTTACCCTTCATTGTTGTCAATCGCTGCGATAGTCTTCTGCATCGCTGTAGTCAGTGTCGCAGTCCGAATCATCAGGTCTTAGAGTTATGACGATGGGTTCAAGCAGATTGTCAATTACAATTTCCCTGTCCATGTCATCCTCCTGTAGCCTTTGTGCATGTCGAACACATTCAGCCCATGCTGAAGAAGTAATTCTGTCAAGTGCTTCGTGCAGAAGCCTTTCTGCATCGGCAATTTTGAATGTCACGTTTCGTTCTGCGACATACCCTTTCACTTGTGCCCAAATTAACCCTATCGGATTGTATTGGCAATGGTACGGTGGCAAACGCAAAACTGTGTGTCCATGTTCCTGTGCAATACAATCGATTTCATAAACTTTTGTGCGAGGCTTATGAAGCACTACAAGATTCAACATTTCAGCACGAGTTTGGTTGGCAGTATGTGGAATATTTTTACTTGCAAGCCATAACATTATATCGGCTTTTTTTTTGTACTTGTTGTGGGTGTCTTGTCAACAACAACAGAGTGAAAACTCGCATTGTCCATTACAATCACCGAGTTTGCAGGCAAGTAAGGGAGAAACTGATTCCTAAACCACAACTTAAATGTCTCAGAGTTCATTTCGGAATGATAATCCCCTGAATTTCTCTTTTTTGCCCGGAACACTAATTTGCTTTCTGGAATGAATCCAGAAGCAGAACCAGCGTGAAGCACAATTATTCGTCCACCTTTACCAACTGGTACTTTAAACCCACCCAAACCATCACTCATTTTCCAACACGCTTTCCTTGTGTGATTTTGGTTCACCCATGTTTCGTCCAAGAAAAAAATGTTCTTATACCCGGATTTTCTTACTTCAATAATACGTCTTAAAAACTGTGCCCTTGAAGCAGGGATATCACTACGTTCCATTAAAAACTTTCTTCCGTCATTTGTATGTACATATTTGAATCCAATGTTGTTAAGTATTCTATTCATTGAAGTCATGCTACCTTTAAAATTTATGGTTTCACGCATTTTCACAGTGACTTTTTTTACAGTAGGAAATTCGCCTGTGTTGTACATGTTGAGCACTTCTCGTCTTAGAATATCTTTGTCGAAATTATCTAAATTAGTTACAGTCCTCTCACGAGTGCGATATTTCCCTGGCGATCTGAAAAGTGGGCTTCCACAGGTCTCCGTAGATAACTTTCCTTCATTGGCAATCCGCTGAACGGTTCTCAAGCTAACACCTGTCGCTTCTGCAGTGCGTTCCTGAGATCTGGCGACATCCGTGATAGGTCCACCGTTTTCTGCTTCGCGCTTGAAAAAAGCGTGAATCCGGTAAATTATGTCCCTCGCCTGTTTATGGAGAGTTTGTCGCTTACCACCATTATCAGCCATGACAACTTGCAACAAATGCGATAAAAATTCACCAAAGAATAACTACAATCACATTTAACACTCGCACTCGCCAAGACATTCCCAGCAGACCGTTCAGAAAACTACTGAACACTCATTGGCTGTCAGCGGATGCGTGACGTCAGGTGCGTAGAACGAGCCTTAAATCGACCGCAGTCGTTCATGGTTCCAACTATACAGAGTGTTCATTTTGATTGGAGACGTTGAAATATCCGCAAATCTACACATCGGATCAAACAAATTTATAACAAAATTTTTTTTGTCTCAGAGGGGGACATCCAATGATACCAAATTCGACGAATTTGTAGTCAAATTTGTTATAATTGGATGTCGCCTTCCGGGAGGTACTAATTTTCATTAGGATTTCTTTTGGCTCTGTGTGTCGTTTTCAAGAGATTTCAGTGTCCCCATAAAATGAACACCCTTTATAACATAAACAGTGTTTATAAATTGGGAAATATTCTATCTTTAGCAACTGTAACAAAACTTTCTTTATACCAGAGTCATTTCGGTTTTTTCTAAAACGTTCTGATTAAAACGAAGTTGGCGAAGTACACAAAACTGAATTTTGGCCGTAATAAAACATAAAACTAAAATATATTGCCAGTGAGGCACAGTGCGCAAACATTTTGTTTTTGTCACAACGGACAGCAAATACTTGCCAAAACATAGATCAGTCGACGAAACCATTGAATATGATGTTGCCAAAGCAGCGAAGCAAAGAATTCCGTCAGACAATCAAATAGCTCGGCAACGTACGAGCCGAAATTCTGCTCTAAATAATACTTTTAATACTGCCGCAAAAGAATATATCTCAATATGAACAGTAAAACAGCGACTGCGGAAGAGGCGATATACAAACAAAACGGATAACATGAATATTGTATGTGTGCCTTTTCGTTGTTTTTAATTGCTGTGAAAAGAAATATTGGAGGAGAAAATTACAAAAACTGAAAACTTATTATGAATATAATGAAGCACAGGAAATTTCAAAACATTACATTCAAACGAATAAAATTCATTAAGTAAGACACTTCGCTATTGTTTTTAAATAAATAAAATATTTAGTATGTAACAAGCCTTGAACTCAGAATCTTCCGATTAGCAGCCCAACACCTTAACCATTACGCCAACGCAGCTACTCATTTGTAGCATCTCCTGGAGCACTGTAAAGGTTTGCAAAATACCGACAAACACTGTTGGGATGACTATGAATTACTCACGTCGCGTCGAAGTACAATAGGAAATAAACAATTACCGCTGTTCTTTATTGCGAAAAAGCGGTTTGTGAGACTGATACAAACACCTTTCCTTGCTATCGCCTGAATTAGGAGGCTTATTGTTTGTTTGGTTTAATTAATTAATAGAATATGAAGCAATTGGTGTAAAGAATGCTTTTTCCAAACTTTCTATAAAAGAAAGCCTGCTATCAAGACATTGCTTTTGTTCAATTACTTCATTTACGACTGAACGTTTCTAAAATTGAAGACACTCGTCCGTGCTCTGCACTGCAGTCGAGATCTGGCAACGTCGTTCTCTGTTCATTGGCTGACTGTGATTTGTGACGTCAAATGCGCAGAACGAACCTAAACTCGGCCGCCAAGATATATGACGCGCACCTTAGTGGAGGTGGAAGCCCTACTGTTCAAAGTCAAAATCGATGAGAAGATCACGGTAATGTGTGCATTTGGAGATGTGAAGTCTAGTAGAAGTCGTTGGTGCTGTGAGAGAGAATTCGGCACCATCCAGACTGTTGAGGTAACTAGACTAGTCTTCTAGAATAATTGAACCTATTGTGGGCACTATCGACTAGTCACAAGACAGACGGTAGTCGTGCACAGTGTCATCAAATTGGAGTCTCATGGGCTCGGAGGCACAAATGGCTTGGTTGCTCAGTACGACACAGTTAACGGTATCCTCTACAGGCATGAGCACAGCGAGGTGGGTGGCATATTGCAGCTGTGCTGGTGCGATGTGGCTGGAAATATTCTACAGAGACGTGAGCATGGAGAAGGCAGTGGCATAACTTGGCTGCATGGGTGCAACATGAATGTTGATGATCTGCACTGGGTAAGAAATGGCGCAGCTAGTGATATTCTGGGTCAGCATGGGTGTGAGGAAACAGGGGTATGTTGATATTGTGCAAAGGTTATCATATAAATATGCTGTCGGTGTTCTGTGGAATGTTCTTGTCATAACTGTTCGTTTGTAACGAGGCGTGTTACAAGTATGTTGCAGACAATCACGGACCAGGCTAGATGCTGGTCTGGGTGAAACAGAGTATGCTCCAAATTTGTCTGTGACACAGTGCGAATGATCGAAATCTGGGCAGATGGCGACAGCGAACGCAGGTCGAAGGTATTTACACGTGATGGGTTGGGTTATTTGGGGATAGAGACCAGACAGCGAGGTCATTGGTCTCATCGGATTAGGGAAAGACAGAGAAGGAAGTCGGCCATGCCCTTTCAAAGGAACCATCCTGGCATTTGCCTGGAGCGATTTAGGGAAATCAAGGAAATCCTAAATCAGGATGGCCGGACGCGGGATTGAACCGTCGTCCTCCTGAATGCGAGTCCAGTGTGCTAGCCACTGCTCCACCTCGCTTGGTCACGTGTGATGTGAAAGACATGGCGTCCATGGCATATAAACCCAAATCCAAGCAGCCGGAATGTTGCTGATCACCTACTGCCTGGTGTTGCTGTAGGATGCGAATGGAAATGACGTCCCATATTAAATCATTTATTGCTTTCAATTGATCGGCACTAACATTGTAAGGTGAACCACAGTACTGGAGCACGTCACTTGCGCAGGTGATCATTGTAGATGCTGAAAGGGTCGTTGGAGAAGCACTACACTGTCCAGAACGGAAAACGTCGGCGTAGTGGGCGAATTTCGGCACACGACGTTTACGCGCGTATCGCATTGTCGTAATGTAGTATCCAGTTTGGTACATATTTGGCGTAATTCGCGGTCGTAGCAAGTTACCAATATAGTGGGAGTATGGTGCAGGTACGACTTTATTGATGTATGATACGCTATGGAACGGCAATAATGCTTTATTACACAAGTATTTGCACTGTAAAAGATTCACATATGTGCTGCTTGGAAGCTAAGAACGCACTAAAGTATTGAGATGGCTAAAACGTTTGTATGCTAGAAGCCAATAAAAATAAAAAAACGCACTAAAGTCTGTGATCAAGTCACAGATACTCCACTTACCGCATGTCAGCGATGTATATCTCAGTGGATGTTCCCACAAACCAAAGAGACAATTGTAGTACCAGAATCTGTGCATATCTTGTTTTATCACAAAGCTGGTCACCAAAAACTAATAACAATAATGTTTATGTGGCAGTCGAAGTGAATAACAAGTTCTAAATACACCCTGTAACCTCCCCACAAAAATAATTTTTTTAATAAATAATAAGAATATGATTCTAATTTAGTGTAACTCCCCACAGAATAATTTTATCGTAACCTGATAATGAAAAATAAATTCAGTAACCTGGTAATAAAACAATGTAACAAACCTCTCAATTAAATTGACACTCACTTATGACTTTTCAATAATTCACTGTGAAATTAACCTGGTAAATTTTGGACGACAGCAGTGCTGCGTCATGTCCCTGAAAGATCATTCCGAATAAAAAAAGGAAAAATTCTTACCTCAGTGAAGTCGCCGGTTATATCTGCTCTTACAATAAATTTTTCCGGCACAGCTACACAGTTCCTACTGCAGTCAACACTGCTCTCTGGTCAGAGACCTTGCATATTGCAGGCAGCGCATGAGCAATACATCGAAATTACATCTGCTCGGACCTCTTACAACCCAAAGTACATCATTTAAATTTCTCAAGGAAAAGCTACACGCTCTCTTCTCAGCAAAAAATTTCAATTTTTAGAAATGTCTAATGTATGACACATTTATTAAAAATGTGTATTTAAAATTCTACATTAATAAGAATTTATAAGTATACTGGTGAAGGCTATTGTAAGTGCTTGCAGCAAACGGCTAATAAAGAACTAGCATCTAAATAAAATACTGAGAAATACTTCTTCATCTACATAACTCAATGAATTATCTTCATATCCTTCTTTTAAAAAAACTTAATTTGTCACTGTATATAAACTGACCAAAAAGGAAAGTACCCAGAAGAAATGGCCGAATGTCAATGAAATTCGTTCATGCAGACACCATTAGCAGTATGTAAATGATTAGAACTGCAGTTCTCTGTGTAGCGTTGTTTGTGTTTAATTTTGTTACCATTCCTGCTAGGCTACAAAACGCGCTTGTATGTTGGCAGATGTTGAGTGACCACTGCGAAGGATGTGGAGATGCTGAATATTAAAACAAAACAGAGTTTTCAGCACCTGACAGAATTTTGAAGGAACCTGATAGTGAGCATCATTTGGCTGCTGATCGAATCATAGAATATTTAGATCTGTGGGGCATCTGATGTGACAGTGGCCCAATGTTAGACTGCATGGGAATGTGAGGGCAGACATACTTGTTGTCAATGTTTCAGCTGATCATGTCTGACCACCACAAGGAAGAACTGTTGTACTGTGGACTATGCACTATATAACCCATTCGCTTCAGTGCCTGCCACTGAGAACAAGTAATGGGCTCCCTGCAACATTCTGTATCATCGCACACCCCTGGTTGCAGACAAGCAGCAGCCGGACTAGGAAATTACCATCTTATTTTCAGACAGCTATTAACATCACAACAAAATGGCTACATTTGGAATGATGCTGTGACTGGGAAGTATGGATTGCTGCCCTCGTATTGTATTCAGCGATGACTCACGGTTTAGCACTAGCCCAGATGACCATCATTGGCGACTATGGTGGTGACCTGTTGAGAGGTCCCATTCTTTCAATGTTTTGGAGAGGTTATATGCTGTTACTCCTTGTGTCATTAGCGTGAGCACGCATTGGTTCTAACTTCAGTTCAGGTCTAGTAGAGACTGAGGGAACTTCGATGGCACAAAGGTACAGCACCAACATCCTGTATTCTCATCTGTTACCCCTCAATGCACAGTATTGTGGTGCCATTTTTCAATAGGACAAAGCTTGTCCCCCCAAATAACGTTTCACTACGAACTATCTACATGATATTATGATACACCCATGGTCAGAAAAGTCGCCGGACCTATTCCTGATCCGGCTGGGGTGGCCGAGCGGTTCTAAGCGCTACACTCTGGAACCGCGCGACCGCTACGGTCGCAGGTTCGAATCCTGCCTCAGGCATGGATGTGTGTGATGTCCTTAGGTTAGATAGATTTAAGTAGTTCGAAGTTCTGGGGGACTGATGACCTTAGAAGTTAAGTCCCATAATGCTCAGAGTCATTTGAACCATTTGAACCTGTTCTTGATAAAACATGTTTGGGACTGAATCAGATGACAACTCCATCCCAGTACCAGTATCTATATCGACATAAATACTCCGCAACCCACAACACAGTGCGTGGCGGAGGGTACCCTGTAACCCCACCTACCATTTTCTTTCCTGTCCCACTCGCAAATAGTATCTGTACATAACGTTTCAAAGCGATATAAGGTGGAACAAGCATGTGAAAACTATGGTAGGGAAGGTAAATGGTCGACTTTGGTTTATTGGGAGAATGGTAGGAAACAGTGGTTCACCCATAAAGGAGACGACCTATAGGACGCTGGTGCGACCCATTCTTGAGTACTAGTTGAGTGTTTGGGATCTATACCAGATCATATTGAAAGAAGACGTGAAAGCGATTCAGAGGCAAGCTGTTAGATTTGTTACTGGTTGGTTCGAACAACATGTAAGTGGTACAGAGATGCTTTGGGAACTCAAATGAAAATCCCTGGATGAAAGGTGAAGTTATTGTCTAGAAACACTACTGAAAAAATTTAGAAAACTGGCATTTGAAGCTGACTGCCGAATGATTCTATCGCCGCCAACATGCATTGCACGTAAGGACAATCAAGATAAGATACGAGAAATTAGGACTCATGCAAAGGAACACAGACAGTCGTTTTTCGCTCGCTGTATTAGCAAGTGGAACAGGAGGGGAAATGACAAGTAGTGGTACAGGGTACCCTCCGCCATGCACCGTACAGTTGTTTGCGGAGTATCTATGTAGATGTAGATGTAGACTGCTCTCAATATTCCGTTTGGGATCTTTGAGTATCAGTTCATACCTTACTGTATTAAAAACGCCGCCCAAATGAGGCAATGTTTTATCGACTCAGTCCCTGTTTAACTTTCTCTTCGCCTGGGCGTACCTCATCGATATTCTCGGGTTCTCATCAACTGTCAGAGAGCATCAGTAGCACGTTGAACAAGGCTGTGCGGCCTTGGAATCGAACGTCGTCGAGATGAATCATGAAATGTTGCAGCGCAGCAGCACCACCGTCGCTTTCCTGGGTCATCCGTTTCATCTGATGGCATGTGCCTCCCTTTGGACTTGGTCGACCTCATTCTCAGCCTGCTTCTCCTGGAAGATTATTCTGAACTAAGACGCTTTCTGGGCATGATCTGTGTTTATCGCCAACACCTTCCCCATGCAGCTTCCATATTCATGCCTTTGACTCATGCATTGGCCATGAAGAACACACCAGGCAAACAGCGTGTCCGTTGGATAAATGGCATGACTGGTGCGTTCAACAGTCGGAAGACCGCGCTTTCCAAGGCTGCTATCCTTGCCCACCCATTCTGGAAGCACATGTGTCCTTCATCACATACGCCAGCGACACGCTCATTGGTGCCATGCTACGACAGCACGTGGGTGACACTATGGAACTACTCCACTTCTTCTTGAAAATACTAACAACATCTCAGTGCAAGTGTTCTGTGTTTGACCAAGAACTTTTAGCTGTTTATGAGGTGATCAAATACTTCTGTAATAACATTGGAGGACATTCCTTCACTATACATGAACCACAAACCTCTTCCTGACACTATTCACAAACCATCTCATGATCTCCCTTCTCTCAGGTTTCGCCACCTCCACCTTATCTGCCAGTATTCCATGATGCATGGTACATCCGCTGGGCAGAGAACGTGGTTCTGGGTTACCTCTCAAGGATCAATATCATCGCCATGTCTATCGATTTCGAAGATCTGGCACTCTGGCAGGCTGCTGACACATCACTCCAACAGTTACTCACTGACTGATCGAGTTCACTTGCACCTGAAATGCACCAGCTTCTCGGAGTGAAGACACTGGTACTCTGTGACACATCAACAGTCATGGTTCGACCAGTCATCCCCAACCAAAATGCGATGTGACATCTTTGACCCTTTACACAATTTCGCCCACCCGGGTGTAAGAACAACCACCACAATGTTACCTGAATGTTACATTTTTCTGGGTGTGAAGCAAGACTACTGCACGTGGGCGAGAACATGCATCCCCTGCCAACGTTGAAGATTGGCACGTACCCTCCCTGGCACCTACGCCATCGTCCCCTCCCCCCTCCCAGCAGGCCGAGGATCGTTCACATTGATCTCATGGGTCCACTCCCTGCATTCGAGGGTTTCAAATACATACTATCTGTGACTGGCTGGGGCACCTGGTGGATTGAGGCAGTTTTTCTGGAGGACATAGTGGCTGACACCGTTTCCCACATGTTCATCAACATGTGGATCTTCCGATCTCACATTTGTCCTGACCAGGGACCAGGGCTGCCAGTTCAAGTATAAATCTAAAGTGTTCGATTGGCTGGGAGCTCTGTGTGATGTATGGAAGTTCCACACCATGCCATACGACCTGCAGAGCAGTAGTCTGCTCGAATGCTGTCACAGGACACTCAAACCTGCGCTCATGTGCCATGCCAGGCTCTGGTCCAAGGTATTTCCCTGGATTCTTCTAGGCATCACTGGCTTAACATGGGAACATGTAGGGGTTGACTGCTGCAGATCCCATGTTCAATCATGTGCATTGTATAGTGTGCTCTGAGACACTTGTCCCTGCACCAGCGTTGTATGTTGCTGTCAGCTCTGCTGCAGGTCTCCACCTGTCCTGCTTTAGAGCAAGGGTACAATATCATGTTTTGTGGTGAGATATGGGTGTTCCATATGCTTGTATGGTGTTGTTGGCTGCGATATCCTATCTGAGGCAGTTCTGCACCCAGTGTCAGCTTTTTATTTGATGGCAGTTCAGCGAGTTGTGCGTTGATGATGACGTGGACAACACAGCAACCAGTACCAAGGTGGATAAAACCCCAGCTGCCGAGGAATTGAACCCATGACCTAGTGACAACAGTGCTAACCATTAGACCACTACCAGAATTTCCAGTAGAGATGTCCAGAGTAAAATTAACCCTGCAGCTGCGGAAGAATATATGTCCATTTAATATGACTGTATTTACTCTGGTCGTCTCTACTGGAAACTCGGGTAGTGGTTGGTTTACCCTAGTCATCGTTCGTTGTAAAAACGCCTCCCATCCCGGACTTGAATCTTTCGCCGTGCTGCTAGAGCGACTACAGCACGCGTACGGGATAACTCTCGCCTGCTTGTGCCAGCAGATTCAAAGTCCGTTATCAGCGCGTGACGTAATCAAGGCCACTTGTCTCCTATATAAGCGGGCAGTGCACGTCAGCAGAACCTTTCGACTGAAACATCAATTTGTTTAACTTGTCGAATGTTTTACAAGGTGACGTGATAAGACACCCAGAAGGATTTTGCACAATCGACACTTCCCACGTATTTATATCTGCCCTTTGACAAAGTTCCTTGTATCAGTCAATATTCCCACTTTCTTCCCTGTTCCCCTTACATATTTTCCATACCGTGACATGCGCTCACAACGCCACCGGACTACATTCAATCCAACTTTTGCCACTGGACATAATGTTTAGGCTCATCAATGTACTTCATCATCTTTGATTTTTAGGATCTTTCCTTTCGTTGCCTTAGCTGTCTGTTTTTACTCTCCTTGATAGCATCATACATTAAACTCTGTCAATTTTATCTTCTCCCAGTGTTCTGTTGTCCATGATTCACATCTTTGCAGATCTGTATTTCACATACAAAAACTTTTTCAATACCATATCATTATTTGACATTAGTAAGGCACCCTTCGTTAGTTTATTTAAAACACCTAACGATCTCATATTGTTCAGATTTCCTTGTGTATTATGTGAAATTTTATCCACGGTTGCTATTGTATTTTGTTGGTGGCTGCCAACGAGTTTAACTCGTTGGTGGCTGCATGATGCGGAAACACGAATGGCCGTTTTGAAAACTAAAAAAAAAAAAAAAAGCTTCGGTGCCTGCATTATCTCTGGTAGGGTCGACCCGGGAATTTTGCATGTGTATTGTGTACATTGTTGGTTCCGTGAAAGTCAAATGCCGTAAGTGACTTGTAAAAACAATGGTTGAAATACTGGAGCTGTTGTAGACAGTTTGGCTTGGATGCCTTTCAGCGGTAAATGTCTTCAGCTATTTGCTAATTAAATAATTTCTCCACAAGGTGCGACATAGGCGAAGAGAACAATGATCCAGAATGTGAAGAATAAGTGTAATGTATTTCCGTCCATGAATTATTGTCAGAGACGGAAATAAAAGAAATGTATCCTATAAATAATATCCGACTTAATCCTGTGTTGGTTGCTACCTGTAATGGTTCGCACTATTAGTTATTTGAAACGAGTCCATACGTTTACTAACCCATTAAGGAATTCCTTCGGAGTGCGTATATCATAGCGGAGGTCTTATTCAGTTGAATAGGTTCTTTTTAAAATAAAGTGGTGTAATGCTTCTGAAAACAATTTGTAATTTACCGTGCTTCCGAATACTGCTTGTCTTTACTCAGTAGTCATTTGTTGTAAGTTGTTAATTTACTTATGAAAGCATGGCGTTGAAACACTTTAATTTTATTTATATGCTAAATAAGCTTGTCAGAATGTTACTTACGCCTAGCATTCACGTAATTTACAAGGTAGCATAAAGCAAAGTTCTGTTTGATAGTAGACAGAAAGACCTTATGTGCATAATTTTCGCTTCCACAAACGTAGCTTAGGTTAACGTTATTATAGTTTCGGTAATATAACCGCCCCTACCCCAAGTACCTTGAAATCTTGCGGCTGAGAAGTGATCAGCAACGTAGCCTGATTTTACCATACGCGCATAACTAGCTTTTAGTTACAAAACTAAAACTGCACAATAAATTCAGAATACCTATATTAGCGGACAAACCTCAGCAGAGTATTTTTTACAAATTACGAATATATTTTGCATGAACTACGAAAAATTTTAGGGGGAGACCGCTACTTAACTCGTACTGGGTTTGTGATATGGAATAATGTATCTACATATATTTTTAAATTCTTACGCTATGTGGATACTAGTAACCCATTCCCTACATGCAAAACAAACTTGAGTTGTCAACAGTGATGGAATGGGGCCTAAATGTGTAAGGCTGGGTTGCTCATTCTCATCACTTGTATTTAGTTTGTACTATATATTGAACATACAATGAAGAAACTGAACTACTATATGAGGATGACGGAATAAAGAATTGAATGAGCTGAGCGAGGGGGGGGGGGGGGGATACAAGGCAGATTGTTAATAAAGTAGGTTGGTAAACTGGGCAGAAGAGGTCTTGCAGACAACAGGACTGAAGGACTGTCAAACCAACTGTATGTTTGATGAGGAAAGTAATAACAGCTTACATTGACCTAAAAGTGCATACTTAGTATTGTTATCCAACTAAATATTTATTAACTGTCATATAATGTGGATCCTTCTGTTGACCACCAGTCTCACTGCTTGATCTAATGGGAAACATTAGACAGATCCTTACTTAACATGTGCTTAACTTCACCTGTCGTACTGTAGTGATTGGAGGCCAATCAAATGAGATAGTTTTCTTAGCAGAGGGTGGGATGAAATACCCTGTGAAATGTTATTAAATGTCTTTTCTGAAAACTACATAGAAGAGATAGTCCAGAACTTTCATCATGGTGAAAATATATTAGATCTAATGGCAACAAATAGATCTGTCTTCTTGGAGGATGTCCTCAACGAAGCTGGTATTGGTGACCATGAGGAAGGTGCAGCAAAAATGTGTACCAAAGTATAACTAAAACAAGTTGAAAGATATCTACTTTCTGTAAACTAGATAAAGAAGCGGTAGTGTCATACCTCAGTGAGGATGTTGAAACTCTTAGCTCAGGACAGAAGCATATAGAGGAACCATGTAGCACTACTAGTCATTTTCTTTCCTGATCCACTTGCAAATAGAATGAGGGAAAAACAACATTCCTCCGTATGAGTCCTAAATTCTCATATCTTGTCTTCATGGTCCTTACACACAATGTATGTTGGCAGCAGTAGAGTTATTTGACAGTCAGCTTCAAATGCCAGTTCTCTTAATTTTCTCAATAGTTTTTCTCAAAAAAGAACTTTATCTCCCATCCAGGGTTTCCCATTTGATTCCCAAAGCATCTCCATAACACTTAACGTGTTGTTCGAATGTACCGGTAACAAATCTAGCAGCTCGCCTCTGAATTGCTTTGATGTCGTTCATCAATCTGACCCGGTACAGATCCCAAACACTTAAGCAGTACTCAAGAATAGGTCGCACCAGCATCCTATATGTGGTCTCCCTTACAGGTTAACCACTCTTTCCTAAAATTCTCCCAATAAACCGAAGTTGACCACTTGCCTTCCCTTGCCTTGCCTTCTCATATGCTCGTTCCATTTCATATCACTTAGCAACATTTGTTGTTGTTGTGGTCTTCAGTCCTGAGACTGCTAAGCATATTTGAATGATTTGACTGTGTCAAGCAGGACTCTAGTAATACTGTGTTCGAACATTGTTCTTCTTACTCATCCTCATTAACTTACATTTTTCCTCATGTTGGACTAGCTGCCATTCATCACACTAACTGGAAATTTTGTCTAAGTAATCTTGTATCTTCCTACAGTCACTCAACTTCGACACCTTACCATACAGCACGGCATCATCAGGAAACAAACACAGGTTGCTGCCCACTCTGTCTGCCAAATCATTTATGTGTATAGAGAACAACAGTGGTCCTATCACACTTTCCTGGGGCACTCAAGATGATACCTTTGTCTCTTAAGAACACTCACAATCAAGGACAGCATACTGTGTTCTATTTCTTAAGAACTCTTTGAGGCACTCGCATACCTGTGAACTTATTCCATACGCTTGTACCTTTGTTAACAGCCTGCAATGGGGCATCGTGTCAAATGCTTTCCAGAAATCTAGAAATATGGAATCTGCCTGTAAGTGGTGAATATAAGGGTATATTGCAACCCCTTTCGTGCTGATCCCATAATAATTGAGAAGACAATATCAGACTAATTACAGCTTACACATAGGCCTTCAAGCAATCATTCTTCTGGCAGTGTGTCCGTGAATGGAAAGGAAGAAAGGCCTGATAATCGGTACAATGGGATACATTCTTCGCCATGCATTTCATAGTGGTTTGCAGAGTGTAGATATAGGTGTAGATGAACTCTTCTACAAATTGTTAACAGACATTTAAGTTCAGCTAAATATTGCACCATGTAGTCTGTGAACTGAATTGTTCCTTATCATTATATATCATACATACCCATCCGCCCATGAACCATGGACCTTGCTGTTGGTAAGGAGGTTTGTGTGCCACAGCGATACAGATAGGCGTACCATAGGTGCAACTACAACGAAAGGGTATCTGTTGATAGGCCAGACAAATATGTGGTTCCCGAAGAGGGGCAACAGCCTTTTCAGTAGATGGAGGGGCAACAGTCTGGATGATTGACTGATCTGGCCTTGTAACACTAATCAAAACGGCCTTGCTGTGCTGGTACTGCGAACGGCTGAAAGCAAGGGGAAACTACAGCCGTAATTTTTCCTGAGGGCATGCAGCTTTACTGTATGGTTAAATGATGATGGCGTTCTCTTGGGTAAAATATTCTGGAGGTAAAATAGCCCCCCATTTGGATCTCCGGGCGGGGACTACTCAAGAGAACGTCGTTATCAGGAGAAAGAAAACTGGATCGGAGCATGGAATGTCACATCCCTCAATCGGGCAGGTAGGTTAGAAAAGTTAAAAAGGGAAATGGATAGGTTAAAGTTAGATATAGTGGGAATTAGTGAAGTTCGGTGGCAAGAGGAACAAGACTTTTGGTCAGGTGAATACAGGGTTATAAATACAAAATCAAATAGGGGTAATGCAGGAGTAGGCTTAATAATGGATAAAAAGAAATAGGAGTGAGGGTAAGCTACTACAAACAGTATAGTGAACGCATTATTGCGGCTAAGATAGACACGAAGCCCACGCCTACTACAGTAGTACAAGTTTATATGCCAACTGGCTCTGCAGATGACGAAGATATTGATGAAATGTATGATGAGATAAAAGAAATTATTCAGATAATGAAGGAAGACAAAAATTTAATAGTCATGGGTGACTGGAATTCGATAGTAGGAAAAAGGAAGAGAACGTAGTAGGTGACTATGGATTGGGGTTAAGATATGAAAGAGGAAGCTTCCTGGTAGAATTTTGCACAGAGCATAACTTAATCATAGCTAACACTTGGTTCAAGAATTATGAAAGAAGATTGTATACATGGAAGAAGCCTGGAGATACTAGAAGGTATCAGATAGATTATATAATGGTAAGACAGAGATTTAGGAACCAGGTTTTAAATTGTAAGACATTTCCAGGGGCAGATGTGGACTCTGACCACAATCTATTGGTTAAGAACTGTAGATTGAAACTGAAGAAACTGCAAAAAGGTGACTTTTAAGGAGATGGGACCTGAGTAAACTGACCAAACCTGAGGTTGTACAGAGTTTCAGGGAGAGCATAAGGGAACAATTGACAGGAATGGGGGAAAGAAATACAGTAGAAGAAGAATGGGTAGCTCTGAGGGAAGAAGTAGTGAAGGCAGCAGAGCATCAAGTAGGTAAAAAGACGAGCTCTTGTAGAAATCGCGGGTAAGAGAAGAAATATTGAATTTAATTGATGAAAGGAGAAAATATAAAAATACAGTTAATGAAGCAGGCAAAAAGGAACACAAACATCTCAAAAATGAGATCGACAGGAAGTGCAAAATGGCTAAGCAGGGATGGCTAGAGGACAAATGTAAGGATGTAGAGGCTTATCTCACTAGGGGTAAGATAGATACTGCCTACAGGAAAATAAAAGACACCTTTGGAGAAAAGAGAACCACTTGTATGAATATCAAGATCTCAGATGGAAACCCAGTTCTAAGCAAAGAAGGGAAAGCAGAAAGGTGGAAGGAGTATATAGAGGGTCTACATAAGGGTGATGTACTTGAGGACAATATTATGGAAATGGAAGAGGATGTAGATCAAGATGAAATGAGAGATGTGATACTGCGTGAAGAGTTTGACAGAGCACTGAAAGACCTAAGTCGAAACAAGGCCCCGGGAGTCGACAACATTCCATTAGAACTACTGACGGCCTTGGGAGAGCCAGTCCTGCCAAAACTCTACCATCTGGTGAGCAAGATTTAAGAGACAGGCGAAATACCCTGAGACTTCAAGAAGAATATAATAATTCCAATCCCAAAGAAAGCAGGTGTTGACAGATGTGAAAATTACCGAACTATCAGTCTAATAATTCACGGCTGCAAAATACTAACACGAATTCTTTACAGACGTATGGAAAAACTGGTAGAAACTGACCTTGGGGAAGATCTGTTTGGGTTCCCTAGAAATATTGGAACACGTAAGGCAATATTGACCCTACGACTTATCTTAGAAGAAAGATTAAGGAAAGGTAGACCTATGTTTCTAGCATTTGTAGACTTAGAGAAAGCTTTTGACAATTTTGACTGGAATACTCTCTTTTCATATTCTGAAGGTGGCAGGGGTAAAACACAGGGAGCGAAAGGCTATTTACAATTTGTACAGAAAGCAGATGGCAGTTATAAGAGTCGAGGGTTATGAAAGGGAAGCAGTGGTTGGGAAGGGAGTGAGACAGGGTTTTAGCCTCTCCCAGATGTTATTCAATCTTTATATTGAGCAAGCAGTAAAGGAACAAAAGAAAAGTTCGGAGTAGGTATTAAAATCCATGGAGAAGAAATAAAGACTTTGAGGTTTGCCGATGACATTGTAATTCTATCAGAGACAGCAAAGGACTTGGAAGAGCAGTTGAATGGAATGGACAGTGTCTTGAAAGGAGGATATAAGATGAACATCAACAAAAGCAAAACAAGGATAATGGAATGTAGTCGAATTAAATCAGGTGATACTGAGGGAAGTAGATTAGGAAATGAGGCACATAAAGTAGTAAAGGAGTCTTGCTATTTGGGGAGCAAAATAACTGATGATGGTCGAAGTAGAGAGGATATAAAATGTAGACTGGCTATGACAAGGAAAGCGTTTCTGAAGAAGAGAAATTTGTTAACATCGATTATAGATTTAAGTGGCAGGAAGTCGTTTCTGAAAGTATTTGTATGGAGTGTAGCCATGTATGGAAGTGAAATGTGGACAGTAAATAGTTTGGACAAGAAGAGAATAGAAGCTTTCGAAATGTGGTGCTACAGAAGAATGTTGAAGATTAAATGGGTAGATCACATAACTAATGCGGAGGTATTGAATAGAATTGGGGAGAGGAGGAGTTTGCGGCACAACTTGACTAGAAAAAGGGATCGGTTGGTAGGACATGTTCTGAGGTATCAAGGGATCACCAATTTAGTATTGGAGGGCAGCGAGGAGGGTAAAAATCGTAGAGAGAGACCAAGAGATGAATACACTAAGCAGATTCAGAAGGATGTAGGTTGCAGTAGGTACTGGGAGATGAAGAAGCTTGCACAGGATAGAGTAGCATGGAGAGCTGCATCAAACCAGTCTCAGGACTGAAGACCACAACAACAACAACAACATAAACATACATATCATCCTGAAACTCTAAACTAACAAATGAGAACAGATGCTTCCAAATGTATGCAAGAGTAAAATGTAGTACAGTGTAATAACCTCTAAAACACACTTTTTTTTTGTCTGGAATCACAAACCATGTGATTGTTTACTGACTCAGAAGTGACATTCACTATGAAAGAGATGAAACGAAAGAGGTTAAATCGCTGCTATGCAAACACTATTTAGCTGTTATGTAACTACACCTTTATGTCTCAAAGAGCCCAAATTAAAATGATGGAAAAATTACTATTCAGGTTAACATCACAAATGTGTAGCTGTGGCAGTTGGACAAACAATGGTGGCACTAGTTGCTGTACTGAATTCCTTGTTACTGAAGAATGAAGTGGGAGTGGAGTGAGGGGTGAGGGAGGAAGGGTGGCAGCACCTGATCACCATATGTCATTCATGGAGATTCCCTTCAGGCTTAAAACCTCAGGGCGGCAGAGCTCGATAACAGGTATTCTGCCTAGCTTAAGTTGTAGGATTATGGTTACCATGGGGCCAATACAATAACTCAACAGAATTCTGTTTGAATGCTTCATTCCGTTCCCTTTGATTGGTAACTTCAGAGTAAAGCCAATAGCTGATGAGGCTACCAACATGGAAGCTAAGAATATTATTTGAAGCCTTTAATACCACCTTCTGATTTGTCTAAGGACATCACCATAATAGCAGACATGAATGACTCATCAAAATCCAATGCGTTACATACGCACCATAACAGACATGATAATTATTCTTATGGCAACACTTTCATTGGTGTTACCAACTCGCAACCAAGCTGTTGTGTCTCAGCTTAACCTACAAATTGGGTTATGCTATCGATCTGTTTCCATAATGTACTTTCCAGGAAATAACAACAATGTAGGTAAAGAGAGATTGCTACTTACCTTAAAGCTGACAGACAGGCACAATTGAAAGACACTTATACAGAGCTTTCGGCCACAACCTTCATCAGGAAAAAAGAAGCAGATACTGTTAGTGTACACAAGCAAGCAAGCACAGCTCCAGCACGCATGACCACCAAATCCAGCAGCTTGGGCCAGAATCCCAGTATCTCTTAATTGTGCCTGTCTGAAACTTAATTTAGCCGAGCAGTCTAAGGCGCTGCAGTCTACATCTACATTTATACTCCGCAAGCCACCCAATGGTGTGTGGCGGAGGGCACTTTACGTGCCACTGTCATTACCTCCCTTTTCTGTTCCAGTCGCTTATGGTTCGCAGGAAGAATGACTGTCTGAAAGCCTCCGTGCGTGCTCGAATCTCTCTAATTTTACATTTGTGATCTCCTTGGGAGGTATAAGTAGGGGGAAGCAATATATTCGATACCTCATCCAGAAACGCACCCTCTCGAAACCTGGCGAGCAAGCTACACCGCGATGCAGAGCGCCTCTCTTGCAGAATCTGCCACTTGAGTTTGCTAAACATCTCCGTAACGCTATCACAGTTACCAAATAACCCTGTGATGAAATGCGCCGCTCTTCTTTGGATCTTCTCTATCTCCTCCGTCAACCCGATCTGGTATGGATCCCACACTGATGAGCAATACTCAAGTATAGGTTGAACAAGTGTTTTGTAAGCCACCTCCTTTGTTGATGGGCTACATTTTCTAAGGACTCTCCCAATGAATCTCAACCAGGTACCCGCCTTACCAACAATTAATTTTATATGATCATTCCACTTCAAATCGTTCCGCACGCATACTCCCAGATATTTTACAGAAGTAACTGCTACCAGTGTTTGTTCCGCTATCATATAATCATACAATAAAGGATCCTTCTTTCTATGTATTCGCAATACATTACGTTTGTCTATGTTAAGGGTCAGTTGCCATTCCCTGCACCAAATGCCTATCCGTTGCAGATCTTCCTGCATTTCGCTACAATTTTGTAATGCTGCAACTTCTCTGTATACTACAGCATCATCTGCGAAAAGCCGCATGGAGCTTCTGACACTATCTACTAGGTCATTTATATATATTGTGAAAAGCAATGGTCCCATAACACTCCTCTGTGGCACGCCAGAGGTTACTTTAATGTCTGTAGATGCCTCTCCATTGATAACAACATGCTGTGTTCTGTATGCTAAAAACTCTTCAATCCAGCCACACAGCTGGTCTGATATTCCGTAGGCTCTTACTTTGTTTATCAGGCGACAGTGCGGAACTGTATCGAACGCCTTCCGGAAGTCAAGGAAAATAGCATCTACCTGGGAGCCTGTATCTAATATTTTCTGGGTCTCATGAACAAATAAAGCGAGTTGGGTCTCACACGATCGCTGTTTCCAGAATCCTTGTTGATTCCTACAGAGTAGATTCTGGGTTTCCAAAAACGACATGACTCGCAAGCAAAAAACATGTTCTAAAATTCTACAACAGATCGATGTCAGAGATATAGGTCTATAGTTTTGCGCATCTGCTCGACGACCCTTCTTGAAGACTGGGACTACCTGTGCTCTTTTCCAATCATTTGGAACCTTCTGTTCCTCTAGAGACTTGCGGTACACGGCTGTTAGAAGGGGGGCAAGTTCTTTTGCGTACTCTGTGTAGAATCGAATTGGTATCCCGTCAGGTCCAGTGGACTTTCCTCTGTTGAGTGATTCCAGTTGCTTTTCTATTCCTTGGACACTTATTTCGATGTCAGCCATTTTTTCGTTTGTGTGAGGATTTAGAGAAGGAACTGCTGTGCGGTCTTCCTCTGTGAAACAGCTTTGGATAAAGGTGTTTAGTATTTCAGCTTTACACGTATCATCCTCTGTTTCAATGCCATCATCATCCCGGAGTGTCTGGATATTCTGTTTCGAGCCACTTACTGATTTAACATAAGACCAGAACTTCCTAGGATTTTCTGTCAAGTCAGTACATAGAATTTTACCTTCGAATTCACTGAACGCTTCACGCATAGCCCTCCTTACGCTAACTTTGACATCGTTTAGCTTTTGTTTGTCTGAGAGGTTTTGGCTGCGTTTTCCCTTGGAGTAAAGCTCTCTTTGCTTTTGCAGTAGTTTCCTAACTTTGTTGTTGAACCACGGTGGGTTTTTCCCGTCCTTCACAGTTTTACTCGGCACGTACCTGTCTAAAACGCATTTTATGATTGCCTTGAACTTTTTCCATAAACACTCAACATTGTCAGTGTCGGAACAGAAATTTTCGTTTTGATCTGTTAGGTAGTCTGAAATCTGCCTTCTATTACTCTTTCTAAACAGATAAACCTTCCTCCCTTTTTTTATATTCCTATTAACTTCCATATTCAGGGATGGTGCAACGGCCTTATGATCACTGATTCCCTGTTCTGCACTTAGAGTCAAAAAGTTCGGATCTGTTTGTTATCAGTAGGTCCAAGATGTTATCTCCACGAGTCGGTTCTCTGTTTAATTGCTAGAGGTAATTTTCGGATAGTGCACTCAGTATAATGTCACTCGATGCTCTGTCCCTACCACCCGTCCTAAACATCTGAGTGTCCCAGTCTATATCTGGTAAATTGAAATCTCCACCTAAGACTATAACACGCTGAGAAAATTTATGTGAAATGTATTCCAAATTTTCTCTCAGTTGTTCTGCCACTAATGCTGGTGAGTTGGGAGGTCGGTAAAAGGAGCCAACTATTAACCTAGTTCAGTTGTTGAGTGTAACCTCCACCCATAATAATTCACAGGAACTATCCACTTCTACTTCACTACAGGATAAACTACTACTAACAGTGACAATCACGCCACCACCGGTTGCATGCAATCTATCCTTTCTAAACACCGTCTGTGCCTTTGTAAAAATTTCGGCAGAATTTATCTCTCCTCCGAGTCCTCTCTCTGGCATGGGTGTGTGTGTCTGTCCTTAGGATAATTTAGGTTAAGTAGTGTGTAAGCTTAGGGACTGATGACCATAGCAGTTAAGTCCCATAAGATTACACACACAGTTTTTGCAATTTAATGTGTCATCCTTACAGTAAGTAGCAATCTGTCTTTTCCTACATAGTTGTATTCCTACCTGGAGTTTCCATTATTTAATCTGTGTGTCTGATATGGAAAAGGTAAATATCAGTGGTTATAAACTAGCTGCACATATGAATAGAGAGAATAAGGTGGGAGGAGGAGTTGCCATGCATGTCTCAAATTATCACTGTGTAGAAAGCTTGGATACAAAAAAGTTTTGTCTAGAGCAACATATAGAAGCCAATTTGACATCTGTCATTAATTTTCCTGCTCAGGTAGTAAAGGACAGCAGCATATTGATAGATAACACTTTTATAGACCAGGATAGGTTTAAAAACATAAATTCTTGTCCTGTTGAGAATGGGCTTTCTGATCATGATGCTCAGCTAGTGTATATGACATATCTCCATTCAGTAATTCAAAACTACCCTCCAAAGCTGTGCGTTCAATTAATGACTCAACAATTAGAAATTTCAGAGAAAATCTTCAGCAGTTAGACTGGGATGTGGTGTACAAGGAACCCGATGCTAATTTAAAATATAACTTATTTCATGATACACTTGTAAGAGAATTTGAAAACTGTTTCCCCAAGGAAGTAGTTAAATCTAATTATAAGTAACCATGCAAAAAACCTTGGCTTACTAAAGGAATAAAAATATCTTGTAACCACAAATGGAACTGTATCTAACAACAAGAAAGAGTAATGACCCAGAAACATTATAAAAACTACTGTGGTACATTAAGAAAGGTTATTAAAAAGTCCAGAAGCATGTGCATCATGTCTAAGATTAATACCTCTGATAACAAAATCAAAACAATTTGGAATATTATTACAAGGGAGACGGGGCAACCAAGAGTACAGGATGACGGCATTACCATCAAAGCGAATGGAAACTTGACAAACAACAAGCTGGAAGTCGAAAACATTTTGAATTATCATTTTTTAACTGTTGTGGAGAAAATAGGATCTAAATGTTCATTAGAAGAAGCAAGGCAGTTAATGGAAGAGGCCTTACCCACACCATTTGATACAATTGAAATTCCACCCACCTCTCCTTTTGAAGTTAATAAGATAATAAACTCTGTCAAGAATAAAAGCTCGTATGGAATTGATGGCATTTCCAGCAGGATAATAAAAGCTTGTTCCCAAGAAATAACTGGGATTCTTAGCCACACATGTAATAGCTCTCTGAAGCTGGGGTGCCGCAAGGTTTGGTCTTGGGTCCTCCGCTGTTCTTAATATATATTGATGACTTGCCATTCTATATTCACGAAGATGCGAAGCTGGTACTTTTTGCCGATGATACAAGTATAGCTATGACACCCAATAGACAAGAATTAATTGGTGAAATTGTAAACGATGTTTTTCAGAAAACCATTAAGTGGTTCTCTGCAAATGGGCTCGCATTAAACTTTGACAAAACACAGTATATACAGTTCCACACAGTAAATGGAATGACACCATTAATAAATATAGACTTCGATCAGAAATCGGTAGCTAAGGTAGGATATTCAAAATTTCTAGGTGTATGCATTGAAGAGGGGTTGAACTGGACAAACACACTGAAGATCTGCTGAAACTTGTGAGTTCAGCTACTTATGCTATTAGGGTCATTGCAAATTTTGGCAATATACATCTCAGTAGATTAGCTTATCATGCCTATTTTCATTCTCTGCTTTTGTATGGCATCGTATTCTGGGGTAACTCATCATTGAGTAAAAGAGTGTTCATTGCACAAATGCGTGTAATCAGAATAATTGCTGGAGCTCATCCAAGATCATCCTGCAGACACTTATTTAAAGAGCTAGAGGTCTTCACTGTAGCCTCACAATATATATATTCACTTATGAAATTTGTTATTAACAATCCGAACGAATTCAAACGTAATAGCAGTGTACATGGCTGCAACACTAGGAGAAAGGATGATCTTCACTACTCAAGGTTAAATCTAACTTTGGCTCAGAAGGGGGTAAACTATGCTGCCACAAAGTTTTTGGTCACTTATCTAATAGCATCAAGAGTCTGACAGATAACCAAATAGCATTTAAAAGGAAATTAAAAGACTTTCTTAATGGCAACTCCTCCTACTCATTAAGTGTCATGTAATATTTTGTATAATGTAGTATCTTGTATAGACACCGTTTATTAACCTGACATGTTCCACATCATTACAAAGTGTCATATTCATGATCTCTGGATCAAGTACTAATCTAATCTAATCTCGAGGAAATAATATTGACGTCAAACAAATGTTGTCAGTGTTCTGTTATCTTTCTGTTTGCACACTGTGACATCACATGCCACAACTTCATTATGTCACAGCTCAAAGCAGACATCTTTTCTTATGCTGCTTATCTTTATCATCATAACCAAGATAGACACAAAGGCAAGACGTAATATAGCAGCACAAGTATATGTGTCTGTTAGCTCTGCAGATGATGAGATAAAATGATGTTTGTGGTGGGAGACAAAAATTTGTGATGTAGTATAGTAACGAGAGAGAAAAGGAAAGCTAGTAAAACATTGACTGAGGAACAAGAAACTGCCTGTAAATTTTGCTCAGAGTACAATTGAATCATGGCAGACAAACTGAATTAACAATGGTGAAAGAAGGTTAATACATATGGAAGAGATCTGGAGACAGTGAAAAGTTTCACATAGCTTGCATGATAGTGAGACAGATTTTGAAACTAGATTATAAACTGAGTAATATTTCCACAGGCAAATGTGGACTCTGTTGTGGTGCACAACACAAACACTGGTTTTGTAATCTTTTTATTGGTATACTACAGCACACGATGGCACAGTGTATGATCCTGAAACTGCTCAGAGGTGATCATGATCAGTAGTGTAACAATGTTCAAATCTTGAGAGTTGCTTAATAAGTAACAGTTCATGGCACATCATAGACTGTGTAACAATGTCCAGATCTTGAGGGTTGCTTAATAAGGAACAGTTCATGGGACAGCATAGACTGAAGCTGGGAGTCTCACATTGACCTAGATTTAGACAAGTGTAGACATCATTGTTGTCGGTGGTGCTAGTTTTGAATGGGCATGCACAGCTGGTATTGTAGACTTGCTCTGGAGGCAGACTGTGGAGCCTCTGGTGTCGAAACCTGCATCCATGGCTAGCAAGCCTTAGCCCAGTGCCTAGAGTAACAACTGTTGTCTGGCAGTGCGGCCGCTTCTCTGTGCGGCTAGCATAGCATATGGATCTGCAATGAGGTGTATGACAAAAGGTAGTGGTAACTGCGGGTTTACTACACTGACCCTAGCTTATTAATCATGATGCAAAAATCATATTTTTATATTCGCTCCCATCTGAGATAACTAACCCCAAACTTTACAAAAAATGAAAATTTTCAAATTTCAAAAATTCATAAAAAATTATGGAAACATTTGTAAGTGTTCTTGCTCTATATGAGGCTAGTAGTGTATGATATCTAACTATAGCAAAAAATAGACTCTCATAAATCACTTCTTGTTTGTTATTTTTGGGCCTAAAAAGCGGATTTTTGAAAATTTGGATACCAAACTTTGGAGGTCATTTTGACTGGTTATTTTTGAATTTAGGGTATTTTGTGTAATAGACAGTGTTGTAGAGGACACTTTTCTAAAAACAAACATGTCAACTGAAATGTTGTAACTTAACCCAATGCGGAGATATTCAAATTTTCGTCCAGATTGAAAAATCGTCGCACCCCTACAAATAAAAATGGCCGCCATCCAGTAAAAGTGCAAGATAAATTATTTAAAAAAATTGTTTTGAACGTCTCAAATATAGGGCAATCACATATAAAAAAATTAAAATACTTAAAAGTGGTTAAGCAACCATCACTGGACCACTTCATATGGATTAACCCACTGGGCAGTTTGTTTATATATCCTGAGGTCATCTATTCAAGTCCTTTGGTGGAGCAAGGAGTGTCACTCTGTGAGCAGGTACGAGTGTTTGTTCATTACATTACAAGCTTCTGGAAGTCATATTAAGATGTTTCACACACTAAAAGACTCTCTGGGAGACCAATTGCAAGGCCTGCTTAGTTTGTCTGACAGGTTTCAGACGGTGTCTGTGGTTGGTAGATCCAGATCCAGCTACAGTTGTTTTTGCCCAGTTTTGGAGACAGCATCTTGGCTGCAAGGTCCAGACATTCAGAGTTTGGTATTTTTGGTAGTTGGTACTGCAAATCTAGTTGCCTGATGTAGCCTCTTAGGGTGCCAAAACCAGGAAAAAATCCAGTTTGCACTCATTGTAAGTCAGCCGATCATTCCATGGAATGGACCCTTGTGGATGCCGTGGAGAGAACATGGTGCAGCTGACTGCAGATGGTCACTCATGTCGGTACCAACAATGTGTGTCACTATGGATCAGAAGGAATTCTCTCTGCTTTCTGGTGTCTCTCTAAAGTGGTAAAGACAGCCAGTATTGCTTGCAAGATGACGTGGAGCTCTTCATACGCAGCATCATTGACAGGACTGATTGTGGACCTTTGGTACAAAACTGAGTAGAGTGTCTGAATCAGTGGCTCAATTGGTCCTTTAGACTACAGTTTCCTTGATTTATGTCATAGGATGGAGGGATGTTGGAATTTGCTTAATAGAGCAGGGTTCCACTACACATGGGAGGTAGGTACATGGATACCTGGGTAACAGGGGCTTTGTGGAGTGAATGGGAAGTTTGTTTTAGGTTAGATGGTCTTGGAAAAGTACAAAGAGGGGTTCAGTGCCAGAGTGCAGGTAAAACACAGGATGAGAGTATACGTAGGAAATATTAGTATTATAGTCAAAATTGTCGTAGCTGTGTTAGGGAAGAACAAGAACTCCACTCATTTACAGAAAGCACTGAAGCAGAAATTGTTCTTGGCACCGAAAGCTGGCTGGAGGCAGATATACCGTAAGTTCAGCTGAAGTTTTCATCTGGGAACTAACGAAGTTCAGAAAGGATGGACTATGCTCAGATTGTGATGCTGGGTTTGTTGCTTTTAGAAACTTTATCTTGTAATGAAATTGAAGTAGATAGTTGGTATGATGGAAGTAGTGGGCTGGATATTAATTGTGATGTGGTCATTTTGATTCTGATTTATTAGATCTCAGACTGAATAGTCGAAGCCCTCAAGATGAATGACCCGTAAGTGTTCCCCTGGATGCAGGAAGATGTCTTCACTATGCTGGTTGCAGAGGATCGGACATGGCAGAATCTCCAATGAAGTGTTCTGGAAAGCCAGAAACTATCACCATAAATCACTAGCACAGTCTTGGCAATCCACTACCTGCAACAATTAAAAAACCTTGAAAAGCAATTTCAAAGGCTCAGTATAGTTAGAGGAGGGAGGCGTGCAAAGGTTGTTTGTACAGTTGTGCAAAGCCACTGTGCCAGTGTGGCATAGTGGTTGGTGCATCTGCCTATTGAGGAGGAGACCTGGATTCGAATCCCAGCCTTGGTACAAATTTTCATTAATTGTTTCAGTCTGCATATATACATTATTTACTAAACAAATTATAAAAGAATAAATTAACTGGTAATAATAAAATAACTTCTAAAATGCCCAAGGCAGCCTTGGCAATTGTTAACAAATCTTAATTGAAAACCTCTGAGAAGGCAATAAGGTAGGCTTACTGTACTAAAACACTCAAACTACAACTGCTAGGACTATTAAAAACACAACAATGATCAGGATAGTAATTGTAATTTTCATCAAGTAATGCCTTTAAGCCTGGGCTGCTCAGAACTGCACAATTTACAGTTCACTGTGCCAGTGCAGTACAGTCACACACAGAACACCTGGTTTGTTTAGGATAAATGGAAAGCCTTACCACCCTAAATGACTACAATTTTCATTCAATAACACCCATAAGCCTGGGATACACACAACTGCATAATTCACATTCCAGAACACCGGCACAATACAGTTATAGACAGAGAGCATAGCTTTGCTTAGAATAACAGTGTGGCTTCACTGCCTTAACTGCCTACCTGACTTTGTAAAGAGATTACCTGTGTGTAGCTTCTGTCAGTTGTTGCATGCCATTGTATAATCAGACAACTGTGTGCTGTGGGTTAAACACGTGTAGTGTGACCTCATCCAGACTAATAATTATGGTCAAACCACTATCTTGGATTTGATATCTAGCTACAGTGATGTACCACTGCTATTTCAACCCAGGATTAATATAACTTCTTTCAATAAGGTACCACACAGAAAACTGCCACATAAGAGGGAACATTTGCACGACATCAAATTTTTGAAGTCAAATAAACAACGCAGATGCCACTAGTCATGACCAGACCCAGCTCTTTTCAAAATACGATTCTACTCCTGGAATTGCCTAATCGTTTGACATGATGATTCAGACTCACAACAATCTTTCCTCCCCCTGCGGGTTCGGGTGTTAGAATAGGACCGCGGTATTCCTGCCTGTCGTAAGAGGCGACTAAAAGGAGTCCATCCCCCTCGAGGGGGTAGTCAGCACCTGCGTCCGGAGACGGGCGGTTCCACGACCTATAATTGTTGTCTTTTTGGTTTTTCACTTCTCGTTTCTTCCTTCCTTTGGTTGGTTCCTTTCTTTGTTCTTCTCCATCTCACTGTCTTCCTTACTGTTTCCCTTGCCTTCTTCTCCTTGCCTTCTTCTCCTTGCCTTCTCTGGTCTCCGCCTCGGCGTTTGAGACAGTCTGTCCTCTCTCTCTTCCTTTTCCTCTTCTTCCTTCCTCCCTGTGCGCGCCTGAAGGCCGACCCACGCGTTCGCACGCATAGCCGGTGACGGGGTAACGCGTAATTCCCCGCCCTGGGTAGACAAGTAAGGCACGCACGTACCCTTGGTAAAGGCCAGGCCCAGGGAGGGGTGATTGCCTGAGCTGATACCTTCTGACCATGCCAATTGGTCCCTCTGTCTGTTTCTCGGGAGGTGTGACCTGAGGTGTAAACATTCACCTAAGGCGGGAGTGCCCTCTGAGAGGGTCCCCATAAGGAAGGAGCGCGCCATCGGAGACGCTGGCAATCATGGGGGATTCCTCCGCAATGGATTTCTCTTCTTCTCTCTCGACTTCTGCCCACAAACGGAAACATGACCAGCCACCAGTGACAAAAGTACTACCGCCTGCCCCACAGTTCCTCGTCGTTTCTCGATCTGAGAACGGCAAGGATTTTTCCTCTGTCAACCCTTTCGTTATCCAGAAGGGCGTAGATGCCATAGCTGGTACTGTTATGTCTTGTACAAGGTTGCGTAATGGTACCTTGCTACTAGAAACAGAGCGCCTTTCAGGCACAGAAACTGCTTCGAGCCACACTCCTGCACACGTTCCCTGTCCGGGTGGAGGTTCACCGAACTTTGAATTCGTCTCGTGGTGTGGTCTATACTAGATCTCTCGACGGATTGACTGACGAGGAGATTCAGTCTTTCCTCGCTGAGCAGGGCGTGACGGCTGTCCATAGGGTCATGAAAAAGGTCAACAATGACCTTGTACCGACCCGGACACTTTTCTTGACCTTTGATAGTGTTCAGCTGCCATCGCGCATCAAAGCGGGCTACGAGGTTATTTCTGTTCGCCCCTATGTCCCGACACCTACGCGCTGCTACCAGTGTCAGCGTGTTAATCACACTCGCCAGTCTTGTTCCAATGTGGCTAAATGTCACTTGTGGCAGGGGTGCCCATGAGGGTGACTGTCCACCTCCGTCTCCTCGTTGTGTGAACTGTCAGGGTGACCATGCAGCGTCCTCCCGCAACTGTCCCATCTATAAGGAAGAACGATGTATCCAAGAAATTCGGGTCAAAGAGAAAGTGTCCACCTCGGCTGCTCGCAAGCTATTTGCTAGTAGGAAGCCCACGCTGCTCCCAGCGGGTAAATACAGTACTGTCCTCGCCTCTCCTCGGACTACCAGGGAGGTGGCAACCCAGACATGCGATCTGACCTTCAGCACCACGGTCGTCCATTCGGCCAGTGCTAAGATCGCGCGGTCGACGTTTCCTCTTCTTCCCATCACCCCACAGACACAAGCCCCTTCATCAGCTTGTGCTAAGACGAAGACCCAGAAGTCAGATGCACGAGCCTTCAAGAAGGAACCGTCCCGTGCAGACTTCCTACGTACCTCGACCTCCCAGCCATCGACCAGTACTTCCACCAAACTACCTTCCAAGAAGGCTCATAGGAAGCACAGTTCTCCTTCTCCGCCACGGCGCATTTCTTCTCCTGCACCACCCAGCGGTTGCCGCCCCAGGCCGTCATTCGTTTCGCCTGGCCGCACCGCTGGTAGCCGAACATATGGCCGTTCACCAGCGGAGGAAGCTCCCCCTCCCGGCCTTCTTACCAAGATGGCCGATGAACCTATAGAACCAATGGACGATGACTGTCTGCCTACTGATAGCGGCGGCAGTGCTCGCTCGAAGCCAGGCCCTCAGCGGCCTTCGAGGTGGCTCCTTCTTTCATCTTCCTTTTCTTCTTACGATGGCACTTCTTCACTGGATTATTCGCAGCATTCGCTCCAACCGAGAGGACTTGAAGTTGCTGCTCCACTTGCACCGTCCGCTCGTCGTAGCCCTCCAGGAAACGAAGCTACGCCCATGCGATCAAATTGCCTTGGCACACTACACCTCTGTGCGTTTTGACCTAGGTGTGTAGGTATTCCGGCTCATGGAGGGGTTATGTTGCTGGTCCGGGATGATATTTACTACGATCCCATCACATTGCACACCGGCCTACAGGCAGTTGCCATCCGAATTACTCTCCCCATTTTTACATTTTCCATTTGTACTGTTTACACTCCATCGTCGTCTGCCGTTACCAGGGCAGACCTGATGCAAATTATTGCTCAGCTACCTGCACCATTTTTGTTAACTGGAGACTTCAATGCCCACCATCCCCTTTGGAGCTCTCCAGCATCCTGCCCGAGGGGGTCCCTGTTAGCAGACCTTTTCAACCAGCTTAATCTTGTCTGCCTCAATACTGGCGCCCTACTTTTCTTTCGGACACATCTCACACCTATTCCCATTTAGACCTCTCTATATGTACTACCCAACTTGCACGCCGGTTTGAGTGGTATGCACTTTCTGATACATATTCGAGTGACCACTTCCCGTGTGTTATCCATTTCCTGCAGCATACCCCCTCTCCGTGCTCATCTAGTTGGAACATCTCCAAAGCAGACTGGGGGCTCTTCTCTTCCAGGGCGACCTTTCAGGATCAAACCTCCACAAGCTGCGATCGTCAGGTCGCCCACCTCACGGAAGTCATTCTCACTGCTGCTGAATATTCCATCCCTCACCCTACTTCTTCTCCACATCGCGTACCGGTCCCCTGGTGGACCGCAGCATGTAGAGATGCTTTACGTGCTCGTCGACGTGCTTTGCGCACCTTTAAACGCCACCCTACAGTGGCGAATTGTATCAATTATAAACGATTACGTGCACAGTGTCGTCGTATTATTAAAGAAAGCAAGAAAGCCAGCTGGGCTGCTTTCACAAGCACCTTCAACAGTTTTACTCCTTCTTCTTTTGTCTGGGGTAGCCTGCGCCGGCTATCTGGCACTAAGGTCCACTCACCAGTTTCTGGCTTGACGGTCGCGAATGACGTCCTTGTGGCCCCTGAGGATGTCTCCAATGCCTTCGGCCACTTTTTCGCAGAGGTTTCGAGCTCCGCTCATTACTACCCTGCCTTCCTCCCCCGAAAACAGGCAGAGGAGGCTAGGCCACCTAACTTCCGCTCCTCGAATCGTGAAAGTTATAGTGCCCCATTCACCATGCGGGAACTCGAAAACGCACTTGCCCGGTCACGGTCCTCCGCTCCAGGGCCTGATTCTATTCATATTCAGATGCTGAAGAACCTTTCTCCTGCGGGTAAAGGTTTCCTTCTTCGTACTTACAATCGCATCTGGATTGAGGGACATGTTCCCGCATGATGGCGCGAGTCTATTGTTGTCCCGATTCCTAAGCCGGGGAAGGACAAGCACTTGCCTTCCAGTTATCGACCCATCTCGCTTACCAGCTGTGTCTGTAAAGTGATGGAGCGAATGGTTGACTCTTGTTTGGTTTGGCTGCTCGAGTCTCGACGCCTACTTACCAATGTACAATGTGGATTTCGTAGGCGCCGCTCTGCTGTTGACCATCTGGTTACCTTGTCGACCTTCATTATGAATAACTTCTTGCAGAAGCGCCCGACCGCAGCTGTGTTCTTTGATTTGGAGAAGGCTTACGACACCTGTTGGAGGGCGGGCATTCTCCGCACCATGCATACATGGGGCCTTCGCGGTCGCCTCCCTGTTTTTATTCGTTCCTTTTTAATGGATCGACAGTTCAGGGTACGTGTGGGTTCTGTCCTGTCCAACACCTTTCGCCAGGAGAATGGGGTGCCACAGGGCTCAGTTTTGAGTGTCGCTCTCTTCGCCATAGCGATCAATCCAATAATGGATTGCCTCCCAGCTGATGTATCAGGCTCCCTTTTCGTGGACGATTTTACCATCTATTGCAGCGCGCAGCGTACATGTTTCCTGGAGCGCTGTCTTCAGCGTTCTCTTGACCATCTTTACTCCTGGAGTGTCGCCAGTGGCTTCCGTTTTTCTGCCGAGAAGACGGTCTGTATTAACTTCTGGCGCTACAAAGAGTTTCTCCCACCATCCTTACGACTCGGTCCCGTTGCTCTCCCATTCGTGGAGACAACAAAATTTTTAGGTCTTACATTTGACAGGAAACTTAGCTGGTCTCCACATGTGTCATATTTGGCTGCCCATTGTACCCGTTCTCTAAATGTCCTCCGTGTTCTCAGTGGTATGTCGTGGGGAGCGGATCGAACCGTCCTACTTCGTCTATATCGGTCGATCGTCCGCTCCAAGCTGGATTATGGGAGCTTCGTATACTCCTCTGCAAGGCCATCCATCTTACACCGCCTCAACTCCATACAACATCGGGGTTTACGTCTTGCGATCGGAGTGTTTTATACTAGTCCCGTTGAGAGTCTTCATGCTGACGCTGGTGAATTGCCACTCACCTACCGGCGCGATATACTGCTTTGTCGGTATGCCTGTCGGCTACTGTCAATGTCCGACCACCCGTCTTATCGTTCCTTTTTTGACGACTCTCTCGACCGTCAATACGGGTTGTATGTCTCTGCCCTGCTACCCCCTGGAGTTCGCTTTCGTCGCCTCCTTCAACACCTTAATTTTTCACTCCCTGCAACCTTTCGAGTGGGCGAGAGCCACACGCCACCTTGGTTCCAGGCTCAGGTTCACGTTCACCTTGACCTCAGCTCGCTCCCAAAGGAGCTTACCCCCGGTTCGGTCTACCACTCCCGTTTTGTCGAACTTCGTTCGAAGTTCATTAATATGACCTTCATTTATACAGATGGCTCTAAGACCAATGATGGGGTAGGGTGTTCTTTTATTGTCGGGGCACAAAGTTTCATATACCGGCTCCATGGCCATTGTTCGGTCTTCACAGCTGAGCTCTTTGCCATCTACCAGGCTGTTCTTTACATCTGCCGCCACCGACATTCTGCTTATGTCATCTGCTCCGATTCCCTGAGCGCCATCCAGAGCCTCAGTGATCCGTATCCGGTTCACCCTTTCGTGCAATGGATCCAACGCTCTCTTCAGCAGCTGGTGGACGTCGGTTCTCCGGTTAGCTTTATGTGGGTTCCTGGCCATGTCGGTATCCCTGGGAACGAAGCTGCAGATGCCGTGGCCAAGGCTGCGGTCCTCCAGCCTCGGACAGCTTCTTGTTGTGTCCCTTCGTCAGATTGTAGCAATGTCATTTGTCGGCGCATTTTATCGCTGTGGCATGCCGATTGGGCTGCACTTACGGACAACAAGCTTCAGGCCTTGAAACCTCTTCCCGCGGCTTTGACGTCCTCCTCCCGCCCTTCTCGGTGGGAGGAGGTCGTTTTGGCCCGGTTACGAATTGGACACTGCCGGTTCAGCCATCGCCATCTGCTGACGGCTGCGCCGGCGCCATTCTGCCCATGTGGGCAATTGCTGACGGCCCGCCACATTTTAACGTCCTGTCCGGATTTTAACACACTGCGTCTTGATCTTGGCCTGCCATGTAGTCTAGATGCCATTTTAGCGGATGACCCACGAGCAGCTGCTCGCGTTCTTCGTTTTATCGACTTGACCAACCTCTCTAAGGACTTTTGATTATGCTGGTTTTTTTTTTTAATCCTATGCCTGTCAGTCTGTCTTTTATCGTGTTTTCCCTTTAAACTTGTGCCTCGCGGTGCATTCCTAACGTAGTCTGGGCGCTAATGACCATTGAAGTTGTGCGCCCTAAAACCACAAAAAAAAAACAATCTTTCCACACTACAAGTTCTGCTGGCTCATTTCCAAACCGAGATCAAGTGATAGCACTGTTTCAGACATACTTAAATAAACAATTACAGAAAATGATCAGATTGAGGATGTCAGAAGCCCCAAGTCATTATAGATAGCAGGTGTTCAAAACACCATGATAATCGACTATGTAGCTCAACTATGTGAACTAAGCATTAATCAATGCTCAGTCACAAGCAAAACCAACTAAACACCAGCTAACCTCATTTTTCCAATCAGATCTTAGTGGAACACATAGCAGCGTTGTCAGGCAAAGTTGTACTTCGTGGCAGTGTGACCTCTGCCACTTATTTCTTGTAAATGGTGACTGGGTTGTAACTCAGTAAATAACAAACACCATTAACCACTGTTCCAGCAATAGTGCAACAAGCTGCAAACACACGAACCACCACTCGCAGTGACAGCACCATTCAACAATGGATTGCACTGGCCTGTAGCTTCATTGTGATCTGGCAACAGAACTATCAAGTGATGGCAGTTAATCAATGATGGTGATGATGATGACAGTGAGGTCCCATACTTTGAGGAGCGTAGGGGACAATGTGGGAGACCTGCACCGCTGACTAGGCGAGGTTCTAGGGAAGGTGGTTTGCCATTGCCATCCTCCGACTGTAATGGGGATGAATGGTTATGATGAAGACGACACAACACCCAGTCATCTCGAGGCAGGGAAAATCCCTGACCCCGCCGGGAATTGAACCCGGGACCTTGTGCGTGGGAAGCGAGAACACTACCGCAAGACCACAAGCTGCAAACATCATCAAACCTTTTACCAAACTCTAAACTGCCGAATTGCTATTGTGTCTTGGGGAACCAAACAGTTTGCAGGTCTACGGCAAATGTCAAACTCGGCATCTCCTCAGCAGAGCCCCTAGACAATGCTGTTATTGTGACCACAAGCAGCAAGCCACTGAGAGAAGCCACTGAGAGCCTCCCTGGCAGCATTTCATGCCTTATGACCACTCCGGAGTGATCCCAGGTGCGTTTTTATTCTTTATTTTAATTCATTGATGAACACTTGTTGAAGTGCTGCAGATTCACCTGTCTTTATGAAAAAAATTCAGGGCGCTAGCAACTTAGCTTGTACTGGCGCAAGTAGGGAAGCAAATAACTCATCCTGTTTGGTGACAATGGGTCTAGTATTTAAAGTTTTGTATAGTTTTGTGTAGGTGATTTTTGATAACTTAGGAGGTGGCTCATAAATCTGGTTGTATGTACAATTGAACACATACATTTGTTGTAATTTTAGTTCTTGAACAGTAGTTCTGTTCTTTTAAAAATTTGTAATAGAGAGAACTTTGCATATTTGCCCATTCCAAACTCGTAGTTTGATGAAGTTTCTCCTGTTACTTTGTCTTATGGTTCATCATCATTCATAATACAAGTCTTATTCAAATGTTAGCTTCAAGTTGTGAAAGCAACCAGTATGAAACCGCCCCATCTTCTGAAAACAATATGATAGACAGTATTGGTGTGGCTTAGGAGGATCAGCTCGTGCCAGAAATCTGGTCCTGAGAGGTTACCTTCCTTGCACTCCTAAGTGTTCACGTGTTGAATCATTATTTGTGAAAACTATTGATATCAATATAATGGAAGGAAACATTCCACGTGGGAAAAAATTATATATAAAAACAAAGATGAGGTGACTTACCGAACAAAAGCGCTGGCAGGTTGATAGACACACAAACAAACACAAACATACACACACAATTCAAGCTTTCGCAACAAACTGTTGCCTCATCAGGAAAGAGGGAAGGAGAGGGGAAGACGAAAGGAAGTGGGTTTTAAAGGAGAGGGTAAGGAGTCATTCCAATCCCGGGAGCGGAAAGACTTACCTTAGGGGGAAAAAAGGACAGGTATACACTCGCACACACGCACATATCCATGTCTGCTCATGTGTGGATGGATATGTGCGTGTGTGCGAGTGTATACCTGTCCTTTTTTCCCCCTAAGGTAAGTCTTTCCGCTCCCGGGATTGGAATGACTCCTTACCCTCTCCCTTAAAACCCACTTCCTTTCGTCTTCCCCTCTCCTTCCCTCTTTCCTGATGAGGCAACAGTTTGTTGCGAAAGCTTGAATTGTGTGTGTATGTTTGTGTTTGTTTGTGTTTGTTTGTGTGTCTATCGACCTGCCAGCGCTTTTGTTCGGTAAGTCACCTCATCTTTGTTTTTATATATAATTTTGTGAAAACTATTTTATATTGCAATAATTTGAATTGTCATTCTTCATCTTTCATTCAGTTTGCTTTCTATCTGTGGGCTACCCAGTGTTAAGAAGAAATGTTGTGGAATGTCCCAACCTGAGACAGCAGTATGACAGGCAGTGTTGGTACTGGTGTGTGTTGGGGAGGTCAGTGTTGCTGTAGGTCTGGCCCCATAAATCACCATTAGTCACTCTCTCAAATATTGACATTGCCACAAAATCTCTAAAAAGTCTTCAAAGTGTCCATGGGGCATTGTTGCAAAATGATTCTTTATAAGCAAAGGCTTTGTTTGTCTAACTGAATGGGTAAATATGGTAATGGAAAGTCTTTGGTGGCTTACAGATAATTTAGTGAGTGCAGGTAACAACTCACGGAGTAGCTGAGTTTTTGATAGGTGCATTAACATGACAGAAAAAGGTGCTAGCTTGCAACTCTATCTTCAGAGGTATGGAGTACACATCCACAAACAAACATCTGCACAGCCACTTTGTCCCGACTGCCTGCCTACAGTGCTGATGATTCTAAACTTAAACTGTTGAGTGAATTGTTATCTTCATTCTTTAAATTGTATTGTATTGTATGTTAACCGGGCACATAGAAACGATAAAGAGGCTCCATCCCCGCCGCAGCCGCAGTGGTCCAAAACCCCACGACAACTACTGCAGTCCGCTTCACCCCTCCACCGCCCTACACCGAACCCAGGGTTATTGTGCGGTTTGGCCCCCGGTGGCCCCCAGGGAACGTCTCACACCAGACGAGTGTAACCCCTATGTTTGCGTGATGTAGTAATGGTGGTGTACGCGTACATGGAAAACTTGTTTGCGCAGCAGTCGCTGACATAGTGTAACTGAGGCGGAGTAAGGGGAACCAGCCCACATTCGCCGAGGCAGATGGAAAACCGCCTAAAAACCATCCATAGACTGGCCGGTTTACCGGACCTCAACACAAATCCTCCGGGCGGATTCGTGCCAGGGACCAGGCGCTCCTTCCTGCTTGGAAAGCCGTGCGTTAGACTGCACGGCCAACTGGGCACGCCAGTCTTTAAATTAATTGTTACCAGTAAATGTATGCATTTATATTCATCAAGAGCACTGATAACCCTGCTGTTCAACACTTTAAAACCACCATCTTGGATGTGCTGGGTTTAGGTGCAACTAAAAAAATAATTTTTAAGGAAATAAGTATACACATGCTCTATGGTTGTTTTATTTTGTTATTCTTTTTTTAATGTTTTGTTGTGTTACTTTTGCTAAAATTGTGTGCTATTTAAAGGTTCTTTTTTTCAGGTTATCATGTCCCTGACAGTGCTGTCCAACCACAAGGAAGTAGAAAATGTACTGAATCCACAGTCAGTTGAAAACTGGGAGATACATTCAAATCTTAATCTGTCAAAACTAGTCTCAGTCCTCAAGGTTCAGTAAATTAGCTTAGTGCCTAAGAATATATCACAGACCTAAATCGATCACAGTTAACTCACATTTTGATGTACCTTAATGCCTTAGTTTCTATTTTGTACTGTACACACTCTGACTACTAAAACTTAGTTCCCAGCTGAGGACTGTAATGCAGTAAATAAAAAATCTCATTTTGGGACCGTAGAAAAGAAACCTTGGATATATTTCTTGTTTCGTAGACTTTCCTTAAAAAAATACAGTGTACACTTTGTATATTATTATGATGTACTGTAGAAAAGAGAATAATATTTGACATTGTTAATTATTGTTTGTACCATAATAGTCTGATTTAAATTAGTTATCTGCTGATGTTGAACTGTCCAAAGTTGATATTGTCATGAAAGGTAATGTCTGCAGGCAGCTACCACAGGCCTCCACTCTCAGCAGTGATAGAAAATTGGTTTAAAATATCTGTTTCCTGCAAAAATCTGGAATTCATGTACGATATTTCTGTAATGCGTCCAAGCATGTCAAAAATCTGTTGTTAATTTCAGTTAGGGCCAGGATTATGTTAGTTTTTTGAAACAGGTGAAATTTTTCCATCTGGAGAACAGCTCTAAACTTATCACATCGAAAAACTATTGAACTTGCTGAAATACTTTTCTTTTCATGTTGATTTATATAATGCGTTGGCTTGGCAATGGACCTTTACAAAGTTATGAATCACATTGCGTTTGCAGTGTATTAACTTTGGAAAACTGCATTTATTTGCAGTTTTGTCAATATCTAACTTGTAACAAGTATGAAGTATAAAGTCTATCTTCAGTAAAACTATAGAGAGGGGGAGGGAGGGGGGGAATGTCTTTCCTTCTCAACCTGTCTGGTAACTCTCCCCTGACCGGTGATTCTGGGCAACTCTTATGAATTCTCCCCATTACCTGAACTTCAACAGCCCTTTTCCTTCACTCCTCTCCATTCCCTTTCAACCGTTGTGCCAGGAGGAGGTCAGGAGCCACTGGCTCCAGAAGCTCACAGGTTTTAATACCTATACATGTGTTTCCTTTTGCTGCCGCTTGATGAATAGAAGGTCTCCCCCCCCTATGTATCCAAAATTTACGCTCTATCATTTTCATAATGTTGTTAATATTCCAACCTGAACTTTCCATTGTTTGACATTCCAGCTGAACGTAGACCTTCAACTAAGCTATAGATCTGTCTGGTAACACAAACGGGTCTTTTTAGCTTTCAGTTTCTTTGGCTTCACCTACTCGTAACCGAACTGCCACATTACAACCTAGCCTAGACTTTGGGCTACAGATTAGGCTGTCACCACAAGTAAGTTGTTTTAAGATTTCAGATTTGTTGATTTCACCAACTTTCAAGCAAACTTACACTTCAGACTTAACTGTCATCTTGTAATAAGTGACATAACCACAAAAAATAATCGAATATTTGTTTCAATCAATAATATTAGAAGAATTGCTGTTCATGGCGGGAATGAAAAACAAAAAAGCAAAAAATGAAACTGGAACGAATCTTATTCTGTTGGATTGTACACCAGTGCAACAGCCTGCAAAAAACAAAAATAATTGTGGCTCATTTTGATTCTGTTTCCTCCACATATACGTGGACAGTGGCTGTTGTAAAATGTCTTCCGTCATGCAGGGATCGTTTAATTACCAGCCCATGTGCCCTTTATAGTATTTGTATGGGCACCTGTTGTTGCTTCCTCTGAAGCCTGTTTGTGATTGACAGTAAAGTGCTGGAAACATTCATTTTTGAGACATTTATGCGTAGAAAAGCAGCCTGATATTAACTTTTCCCCCTGGCAAAATATTTTCTTTTACAATTTTCAAGTGAACAGCTTTAGATTGCTTAGGCAAAAAAAAATAAAAAAAATAAAAAAAAAAAAAATTATGTACATTTTTCAGTAACCCCAAATTCCCGTCTTCCCCTTTTTTTTGGTCCCCTCTCCCAGTTGTCTTTTTGGTGCACTGAGATTCATTGATCTCAACAGTCTGCCCTTCACCACAAAGTTTCTTATTTTGTCTCTGCCTTGGAGAACCAAATCACTTTTAATTATTCCACTTCATAGAATCCTTCATAATCACAGAATATCTCATGAAACTCAGAAGTAGATTGCAAAAAACAGTGAAGAAGACAAGGGTATCAGTTTCAATGCTAGAAATACATTGCCTCTTTTTTCACCTCTCATTGGTTATGTGAAACTATCATCCTATTATCCATGCGAAACTGATGTGTTGCCAACCTATGAGCAATAGAGAAACACCTCCGCAACTGCCACTGGCCCATATCTAGACATCAGCTGCAAGTGTATACAGGAGGCAGAAGACACAGAGTACCCTCCAGTACTTACATGTCCAAGGAAATGATGTGTCATTCTGATGGGTACCATGCCATGCTTGACTAGAGGGGAAAATGATGTGAATGGTGCAGCCAAGAGCGAAACATTTTGGTTCAAATTGGTGGTCTCTCAGATGTTTTTAAGTCACCAGTCTTCCGACTGGCTTATGCAGCCCACCACAAATTCTTCTCTTGTGCCAGCCTCTTCATCTCGCTCTTCCCACCCCACCCCAGCGGCACCAGCGGTTCTTTCACGAGTTTGTGCGTAGCGCACACAGTGTCCTGAGGGATTGCAGCCAGTTCTTCTTTCCTAAGCTGCATTTCCTTCACCGTGCCCCTCCCTCCCCCATCCTGGCTCCTTCGCTGCTGCACCCTCCTTCCCCTCTGTCAATGTTTTTATTTATGTCAACCTGCCTATCCATCTGGTTCCCTGTATTCCTTGCAGTTTTGTTCCTCTTGCCTGTTCTTTAATCGTTTTCAGCATTTTTCATTCCCCCATGGATTTGACCTCCACTTCTAAATTTTCTGTCTTTAGTGTCAGCCATCTGGGGAAGAACTCCATCTCTAGTGTCTACAGTGTGGAATCACCCCCCGCCCTTTCCTTCCCCTCTTTCTTCCCTGCCATAGCCCCCCTCCGCCCTGGTAATTCTTCAGCACACATAGCCAGTCCTGTCATGTACCCATCTGGCTGACCCCCCTGACAACACAGAGATCTCACTACTGATACCTGAGCTGTTACCTTCCCATGTATGCCAAGGAGTGGTTGCTTGTCATCCTGGGGTGTCGGAACTCCTGGCAATGGCCAGACAGCTGTTGCTGCGGCTGGCTGACACCTGTGGGGGAGAAGTCCTGATTGGAGTGGGTAGTATCAGAGTGTATGCTTGGTGCATGCTGCAAAAATCTGACCATTCTCAAATAGCCGTCTCTTTGAGTGATACTGTGTTGTATGACCCTGCAGCTTTCCCTTCTCTGGCTACATCCTGGGAATAGGACCGGGCCTCACTGTCTTGGGATGAAACAATTTCCTTGCTATCTGGTCTACTAGAACAGACGGGGACACATTCATCGCCATAAAGCCGTTTTTTTTTTTTTTTTTTTTGAGAATATCGAGGACAAGTTTGGCAAAGTGGAATCTCTTGGTAAGATGTGATTGGGTTTGCCTGTTGAGCAAAGCTTCTTCTGCTGCCCAGCCTTCAGCCCTTCATGCTTTTGAATGCCTTGGCGACGTCCTAGTGTCTATTAACCCTCAACTGCCACCTAATATGCTCGAGGGAGTGATTTTTCATAAGGGCCTCATCCTGCAATTTGATGAGGAACTTGTGACATTCGAATATGTTATTTCTTAGTTGATAGCCCTCGGTGTAGATGTACTGCATTGTGATACTGGCTGAAAAATGAGGGGTGGAAGTTCAACACTGACAGCTGTAAATGATGTAGTCGACAGTTGCACTGTTACTTTTCACAGTTCTTTACTTTCACTGTTCACAACCCCCTATATTACACATTTAATGTGGTCAGTTCAGTATTGGTTAACTTTTGATAAGCTTCATTAATAGTTTGCAGGCAAACATGAGCATAGTGCTGCAATAGTTTACTTTTGAGTATCTATGAGCAGAAAAAACCTAACTATACAAATCTTGCAGAATAACATCATACGTGTGGCACTATTGGATAGACGCTGTCATTATTTTAGCACATGGCCTATTTGTGTTACACTCATTTCGCGGTTAAGTTGATGCAATGTTGTTGACCTAACCAATACAGTTTCTCATCTGAAAATCGGCTGTGGGCTGACTTGTCTTGGGACCAAAAATTGGGCCTTTATATATATCCTCACAATAATAGGTACTGAAGCAGTACATTGTCCGATGTTTAAGTTACAGAAATTACTATTTATACGTAACTTGTTCAATTAACTGTATACATAGAAAAATTCCTTCTTTTTAACAATTTCTTCTGCTACAAGGGTTAAACTGAATTATTTGTTTAAATGATGTAATTAACAGATATAGTTATGCAAACAATGCTTTTGACAAATCTGGTAATTATTTTGGAATTAATTAAGGGCTGGCTTTGCTAATATGTTTTCGAATAGAGCCGAATAAATACTTAAGGAATCCTAGTGGTGGTTCTTCCAAATGTTTGCTATTAGTACAGAATTTGTTTGTTTATAAGTCAACAATAGAAATTAAGTCACAAAACAATTACTGACTTCAACCTATAACAAAAGATATTAACTAGGAATAGTCAAAATAAAGTAGGAAATTGATTACATAAGCAGAACTGAGCACAACTAGATCAGGTGTGGCCACCCTTTCTCTTTTATGAAAATGCAGGTTATAGTCATATATGTTAAAGGTAATTAGGCAAAAATGAAAATAAAATGAATTTAAGGAGGCAGATGGCAAAATAAGAGAGGAAGTAAAAAGATCCAAGCTTGCTTCATCACATTACTCCCTCATTTTATTGACCAGATGGATACTGCAAATAGCTGACTGGGCAATTCAATGACCACAAGTGACCTCAAAAGTGGATTTAACTATCTACACACAAAAAATATTACATAAGAAATCTCCTTATCAAAAGCTACAGTATATATGTTTTTCAAAAATGGTTCAAATGGCTCTAAACACTATGAAACTTAACATCTGAGGTCATCAGTCCCCTATGTTTTTCAAATTCCTACTTACGTGAACTGGCCATATCAAAATACCCATACAAAATATTTGCATATAGTGTATTGTGCAATGGCACAAAATATCCACAAGTTATATTTTAATAAAAATTAGGCATCTTTGTCATAAGTTATGTCCTTTTTGGGTAAACAAAGATTACATTCTAAAATACATATCACTTGATAAAAGTCCATTCTTGATTCAAATAGTAAATTGTCATGGGTTGCAAATAGTTGAATTACACTGCACGTTGCACTTCATTTTCAGACAGAAAATTTCACTTGTTTAGTGTTTAGTATTTCGCGCAAGCACTTTCACTCTTTTAATGAGTTTTAACACATTTTATCACCAAGTTGTCCACGCCTTCAATAGGTCCAAGTGGCAGTTAGTAAGGAAATGCACTTCTATCAGTTCCTTTGAAGGTGATTCTCCTCCACCACAGTACATGAAAATATTAAACAAAATACTATACTTTTGGTACACCTATTTTTACTTCTAAGTATAAGGAAAAAATATTTCACACTGATATTAAATAATAGTCTTTACCCCATAAATAAATACAATACACAGTTCTCATAACATCACAATAATTAGCACTAAAATTGACTATATTATGAAAGGTGGGGACTAGCAAAATTTTAAAATCAAGTGCACATTACATTTCAGATCATTACTCTAGGTCATAACTCTGTCTGAAACTGGTTAAACTGAAAGATTATTGTTTCTTTTCCACTTGCAAAATCACTAACATGCCAAGTCCTGATTTGAAATTCACATAATTGATGGACTCATCTTAATTTCTACAATATGTACATTACCTCCAGCAAAAACTCAAGATGTGCAGTAGCATGTATTTACTAATCATTACATTAAGAAAAAAGAATAGTTCAATTCAATTTATTGCTTGTAACACGTAATTTTACATGCATGTGTGTTTTCAATTAAGTATACCAGTTTTTACAATTACAGTTTTTTAGTTTACATTATTTCTTATTACATTTTAATTCATGATAAATTCAAGTTATAAGGGCATTTTAGCATAAGCCACTGCTTGACTGATTTTTTAAAAGTATCCCCTGTCAATATCTTAACTTCGTTTGGTAACAAGTTATTAAAAACAGCTCCTTTGACATAAGGGCTTTTCGCTATTAAAGTTAATCTTCTGTTAACCATATGAAAATCTTTTCTACGCCTTGTTTCATAGTTGTGAATATCCATGTTTCTTTTTGTGATCTTAGTGTCTTCTTTCACTAGTATTATAGTTTCTAGTATATACATGGCAAAAACTGTGAGAATATTGTGTCTAATGAATAGGGGTTTGCTAGAAGTTCCTGGTTTTACTTTTGTTATGATCCACAAGACTCGCTTCTGCAGTATGAAAACTTTTTTCATATTAGTTTTGCATGCCCCACCCCACCCCACAGTACTATCCCATAAGACAAGAAAGGATACACTAATCCATAATTTACAGTCCTTAGGGTTTTGGAATTAAGATATGGTGATAATCTTCTTAATACAAATAGACTGGGTGTTATTTTTTTACAGACATAATCGGCTTCCTGCTTCCATGAAAGTCGATCATCTACGTATAAATCCAAGAATTTACAATCTGTACAGGATTTTGGTACAATTTCATCAATCACAGTATTTTGTCTGTTTGGACCACTTGGTTTAAAACGAATAATATTAGTTTTTTTCTATGTTTACTTTTAGGTTCTCTCTTTCAAAGTGAGCCCTTGCCTTTTCAGTAAAGTTATGTATCTCTTCAACTAGGCTGGGCTAGTAGACACCAGATGTATAATCATTTGTATACATAGTGATCAATTGCTTATTGTCCAGAGAACTTGGGAAATCATTTACATAGTATATGAATAGGACTGGACCTAAAGTAGAGTCATGGGGAACACCAAAATGTATATTTCTTATACTTTACCTTCTTCTCTCCAGTATTTGTCCATTAGAGTACATAACCTCCGTGCGCTGTTGTGTACCCTTTAAATATGTTTCTAGCAATTGCATGAGTTTTCCAGTGACACCACTCTTTGCAATTTTTGATAAGAGCACGCCATGATGAACTCTGTCAAAAGCCCTTGAGAGGTCCAGGAATACTCCTGCTGCTTGGGAGTTTTCATTTATTTTTTCAACTATATTATGGACAAATTGCACTGCTGCTGATGTGGTACTTCGACCTCTTCCGAAACCATTCTGGAAATCACTTAATATGTCAGCATTGTTGTAATGTTCCAAGATTTTTTTAATGTTATTTTCTCTATCAGTTTGCTGAAAGTTGAGATTAGGGCAATGGGTCTGTAGATCTGTACATGCTTTATTTCCCCCTTTTTGTGTATTGGTTTCACTACAGATAGTTTTAACTTGTTAAGGAACACACCGTCTTTGAGAACACAGTTTGTTAGATGAACTAGTGGTCACCATCATATAACTTAATTACTACTTGAATCACAATTAAGGGGATGGAAGTTGCACCAAATCATTGCCTGCTTCTCCACTCAACTCTTGAGTACTACTCTCATTCAACCAGAAAATTAAATCCTCATAAAATGTTGACCAAATAGTTGACCTGTCAGAATATTCACATCACTCTAACACCACAGTTATCAGTTAATCAGCAAAATTACTTTTCATGATTCCAGTCTTATCACCATAAGCTCGTAATTCCTCAGAACACAACTAGAAGTTTTCAGATACTCTATAGATCTGATAGTGCAGCATTATATGACTTGCACCTCACTAAAATATTGCCCTTTCTGTTAAGCTCTCATTCCTAGCTACAGTGTCATGAATTGCAGAATATACACAGTACCCAATTTTGCCTAGGTCAAAAATAGATAATCAGTATAGTTACACCACATTTGTTTGTATACAGTTTTCTTTTTCATTACTCAATCTTGTCTGTCAGCTCCATTATTTTACTTACATTTCTTACCTTGTTAGCTAGTGGAATGTGTTTTGAACACATTCCACTACTTAACAAGGTGTGTGTGTGTGTGTGTGTGTGTGTGTGTGTGTGTGTGTGTGTGTGTTCTGATTGCACTGAACACAAACACTTCTATTATACCACACACTTCTATTATACCACAATTAATATTAAGACCTAGTATTCAAGATGGTTTTTTATTGCATATTGCCTCTGCTGCTGCCCTCATGAGCTGATTACTTCAGATATTAATTATTGTTTCCAGGCAATCTGCACCTTCTCCTCCATATATGCTGACACTTTCATTTTCTGTTTACCTTACCTCCTTGTTTGACAGAAATCCTTTAACTGTGACACCAATTTACTTTCGTTATATTCTATAAAACCAGAATAAACACAGTATCTCATAGATTTTTACCAAATACCACTGCTGTTTTTTTCAAATTGCCATTTTTCCATCTTCTTATGATTCCATTAATTATCACTAACACACCATAATATATATAGGTAACACTAGAGAAACCTTTTTTAAAATATTCCTGTACTAAAGTATACTTCTGTACAAAATTACGTGAAAGTCGAAGATAGGATGTTCCTGATTCACTTGTAAACTACAGATAGAATTGGAGAAGAGGTAACCTAAGGAAACACGAAAAATGAGACACAGCTGGGGTAAGCATGATCGCCACATAATGAATCCAAGACAGAATGTTGAACCCCATACTTGCTATTTGCACAGGAAATTAGTCCCAAATATTACATCAATGTTGAGATTTTGACTCACCAATAAATTGCACTCCAACAGCTGTCCTGCCAATTCCACAGTTAATAACAACTCTTATTTCACACTCTGTGGTAGCTTACCTGTAGCACCAATAATAATTTTTATTTCAGAAACATGCACCACTACTAGCACCACAGTTATACCCTCTGTGTTCTTAATAGATTCAAGAAATGCATGTGAAATGCCATTCAAATCACTACCACTGTCCAGTAAACACTTAACGTGTATACCTTGTCCACTTGCTGTTATTACAGGGTGCCACACTTCCTTTTTACTTACCATGTGATCTTCTTCATACAGCAAATCCTCATTAATCCTTTCCCTGGAAAAACTATCATCCTGCTTACCAAAATAATCATCAGACGCAGTCAAATGACAGATGATATGGTTCTCTTCCTCATTACCACTCTCAAACTCTAATTCTTCATTAGGCCTAATATTATTCTCTTTTATCCTCTTGTTACTTAACACTATGCCATCATTATCAGTTATAAATTCAAATATCTCGTACTCATCACTACTGGATTTGTCACTGCTATCATTATTACAACTACTGTCAGAATCAGACCCACTGTCACTTTCATTGCCCTCAAATACTAGGCTGATTAGTTGATCCTTGTTTCCAGTATTAGACCACAAAGCAAAACACATGAATTTCTTATGTTCGCTTAAAACTTTACCATCCATTTTGCCATTTTGGACATCCTGAGCAACAGCAACACACTGTGTTTCATCACTTAATTCTATTATAGTAACTTTATCCTCTCTTTTTACAGGATAAACATTGCTGCACGCCCCATCATTCAACATCTCACTAGAATTAGAATTTACACTTGTCTTACAACTATCATTCACATTACCCTTAACTGTGATTACAGCACTTTTATACTCATATATATGTGGCTCTTCATCACTACCTGCTCTAGTGCGAGCCAAAACTGGAGCATTATCTAGTTTAAATGGTTTGATCCAGAATTAAAATCATCTCCTCCATTTCTGTTACTTGAATTTCTCCTACCATTTCTGTGCCCATTCTGGCTATCCTCCACCCAACGATTCCTTGAATTTTTACTATAATTAGTCCTGTTCATCCTGTGTACCTGAAGTTCTCTCTCTGATTTATTATGTCATCAAAATTCCTCCTACGATCTTTTACTGAGAACTTCACCCTCTCCAGTTTATCAACATAATTCAAAAATCACTAATATTACCCCTAGGTGCAGGTATAAACAATTCTCTAACTTTCTGAGGCAACTGAATTTCTAAACCGATAATTATTGATTCACTACCTAGCTTTATGTCCAAATATTTCAGATTGTTATTTCCAAAGCTGACGGAAACCTTTCAAGTGCCCTTCCTAAAGTTAAATCTCTCTCATCCACAAAATTCACTCAAAATTCTCTGGTGCTTCTCTTCATCTAAAAAGGCTTTCTTAAAGCTATGCCATGAAGTACAACTATCAGCTACCTGAACTACCCATCCATAAGCACCCCCTTTCAAAAAACCTCTCACAAATGACATTGTCTCTTTGTCATTGCTTGTTTCAGGCAAATCATTAAATTCCCTAATGAAATCCAGTGGATGCATTCCCCAATATGGTTCAAAATTATTAAATTTCTTACAACTAACAAATGAAGGACTGTTTGGGACACTACATACTCCATGCTTTTTTAGCTTTTGTACTGTTTCCATCTTTTTCTCTATTTCAGCCAATTTTAAATCTACATTTTTATTTACTTTTACCAGTTTTTCCTCTATCACTTCTGCAAACTTGGTTTCTACCTCCATTTCTAAACCATTTTTAATCTAATTGATTTGGTTCTCAATTTTAACCCTATTTTCAGCACACAGTTTCCTGGCTGCTTTGACTTCATCTTTACACTGCTTCTTGGAAGCCTCCACCTTCCTACTACAGTCACCACAAAGTTTCTTTCTCTCTTCTCCACATTTACTGCTCATTAATGTTAATTTCTCATTAGTGTTACGTACTACTTTCTTTATCTTTTCATCACAATCTTTAGCTACTGCCTCAACCTTCTTATTAATTCTGTAAGATTAGAGCTGACTACCTTAATTTGCTTTTTAATTTCTTTCTTCAGTTCATCCTGTAAGGTAGTCATGTCTTCTTTCATACTGTTCTCCACCGTACTAATGTCTTTTTTCACACTATTTTCTACTATACTAATGTCTTCTTTCGTACTCATGCTACTCATAATTTGCCTTAACATCGCTTCCAATTTTCCGTCTGCCATAAACTTCTGCCCTTGCTGACTTTCACTACTAGATTCCTCCCCCTTAGCCTTAACGATTTCATCCACTTCAGTACTGTTTTCATCTATTTCGCTCATGTCACCACACAATGTAGATGACGCTTTTACCATTTCATCTACAATAGGACTTTCATCCCCATCATTTAAAGTTACTTTCATGTCTGATTTATAGCTACTATCATCTACAGAACCAGTCTCCATTAAGTCTTTTCGTTCATTTAAAAACTTAACCTCTAGAGCTTTGTTATCAATCACATCACTCTCCTGTTGTCCATTTTCCCCCATCACACTGTCTTGTTCGTTAAGGCCACTCCTTATGTATCACTTAATATAAAATGGCTTTTGCTATGAATTACCTTATCTTTATTCACTTATCTCCTGCTGCTGCTGCTGCTGCGGTTGTCATCTCGATTCGTCATCTGCATGGCTGCTACAAGTTGTAATTTTTTTGGTGAGGCGTGTTGTTTATCACGGTCGGCTGCGTCCACCTGTGTGCTGATTGGCTACTCCTGCACTCAATGGCTGCTTCAACAGAATCCACTCGCTTATTGGCTGCTATCATACTGTGGCCAGGAAACCCATGCATTGATTAGCTGTTACACCTGATTGGCTGTTGCACCTCCTCCATTAAAATCACTGTAGTGTAAACTGTTCTTGAGTTTACGGTTCAAAGTTCGCGAGTCCTAGTTTATTGTGCCCAAATACAATAGTCCTCACCCGGAAGGGTGCCAGATGTGACGTTCACCTGTTTTATTTCTTCGTTGAAAATCCTCGGTGTAGATGTACTATGTTGTTATACTTTCTTTGTTGAAAATCCTCGGTGTAGATGTACTGCGTTGTTATACTGGCTGAAAAATGAATAATGGGGGATGGAAGTTCAACACTTGACTGCTGTAAATAATGTAGCTGACCATTGCACAGTTACGTTTCACAGTTCTTTACTTTCACTGTTCACAACCTCCAATATTACACAGTTAATATTGGTTAATTTTTGATAAGCCTCATTAATAGTTTGCTGCGTGGTGTGGGATCCTTACCAGTTAGGATTAACAGAGGACATCAAGAAAGTGCAAAGAAGGGCAGCTTGTTTCGTGTTATTGCGCAACAGGGGTGAGAGTGTTACTGATTAATACGCGAGCTGGGGTGGCAGTCACTGAAACAAAGGCGCTTTTCTTTGCGGTGAGATCTATTTACGAAATTTCAATCACCAACTTTCTTTTCTGAATGCAAAAATATTTTGTTGACACCCACCTATGTAGGGAGAAATGATCTTCATAATAAAATAACAGAAATCGGAGCTCGAACAGAAAGATTTAGGTGTTTCTTTTTCCCACGTGCCATTCGTGGAGTACAAAAGGCACGCCTAGTGTTGGAAGTTAGCAAAGTTTAGGCCAGTCTTGGAGGTCGAACAATTAAATGAAATGGACAATGGAAGGGGAAGCGGTTCATGTTAACTTACGTTGGTGGCTGATCAGGACGAGCAGAGCCAGAGGCTCTACCTTCCAAAAAGATGTCTGTTCTGCTCGAGGTCTGGATTACAAGAGAGAGAAGCAAGTGTGTTCTGCACCGCGGAACACTCCAGCGTCTGCACATGTGATTGGTATCCTGCGCACGCTGTTGGCTAAAACCAATGGTGTGAATTCACAAGCAGTTTCAGCAGAGGGGTCAGGGCATCTCCTGTCAGCAGCTTTAACAGGAGAGAACCACCTCAATTTTGAAATGCAAGCAACTTGTGTCACAGAGACACGGCATGAATTACTCTGGGAGAAAACTTGTATAGATTCCACTGGGCCTTTGAAATAAATTTCTTAAACCAATTCCCTAAAATATTCCTTGACTGGCTGCCATCGTGTACAGCTGTTTCCTTTCTGGGGATATATGCCTTTTCATCGCAGGTTTGGTCCGAGCTCCATTCCCCACTGCGGGGGGAGTTATTCCTGCCTGTAGGTATTCCTGCCTGTTGTAAGAGGCGACTAAAAGGAGTCTCACAAGTTCCAGCCTTTATGTGATGGTCCCCTGTAGGTTTTGACCTCCATTTTTCAAAATTTTCCTGAAGAGTGAGCCAACTGGGGAAGGGTGCCTTACATGATGCATAGTGTTCATCATACACTTAGACCTCTTGCATCCTTCGTTGACGTGGATCTGCACTTCTGCTCATTCTCCAGCTGTTAGATGAGGTCACCTTCTTGGGTGTGTTTTTCTCCATCCTCTATGCAGTATCGCTTTCTGCGCTGTCGACGATAATGGACTTCTTAGCTCGTTTGCACCTGATATCCAATACAGTAGCCAGTCGGTTGTGGTGGGGCTGCCATGTATGCTGTTGGTTGTATCCCTCTGACCACAGAGGGATCTTCAGCTGATGCCTGCGCCGTTAGCTCTCCATGTATGCAAGGAGTAGAGGCCCGTCACTCTGGGGCTTCGGGACTCCCGGCAATGGCCATCCTGCCAGGTGGCCTTTGCTGCGGCTGAGTGGCGCCTGTGGGGAGGGCCTCTGGTCAGAGCGGGTGGCATCAGAGCAGATGACAGGCCATGAAATGTAGTACATCGTCTCTTGCTGGTGGTCATACACCAGCAGTCCCTAAGCGATCAAGGTCTAACTCCAATGCTAAGAAATACGACCCCAAATCGCTCTCCCCCCTCCTCCCGGCCACACCATCGGAGGAATGTCATGCTAAGGTTGGCAGTGAAGCTTATTAACCCCGGTACCTCGTATGTACAAGAGTTGATGGGGAATCTTTCTTGTCAGTGAAACCCAGTTTTTTGTTTGGAGGACAAGTTTGGGGAGGTGGAGGGCTCGTCAAAAATGCGGTCATGGTCGGTCTTGATCAAAACGGCATCACCTGCCCAGTCACGGGCACTACTTGCCTGTGACAAGCTGGGGGATGTTTCTGTTTCCATCATGCCCCATAAGAACTTAACCCTTTATTTGACAAATGGTGAAAATAAAAACAAAAAAAATTTCAGTGGTTATAATTATTTATTATGCTTAAAGAAATACAATTCAGTTAGTTTTAGAAATTTTTGACAAAAATTATGAAAATTATGAAATGTTGCTTACAAGCAACATTGCCAGCAATAGACCACATTTATACATATTATAGAAAAAAAAGTGTTTGCCAATAACCTCAAGCAAAAGGTTTCCTGTGCGTGAATAATTTAATTTATAAACACATTTATGCATTCCTACTGTGTAATAGAACTGTTTCATTTTCCCTTCTAGTTCTTCTTGCAATGGAATTTTTGGAAACAGTTCCTCTTTGGAACGAAGCACAATACTAGATTGCATTTTGAACACATGACTGTAGAGTATCCAGCTGGACAATAACGACAATGATCTTTGGGACCGTATATAGGCCAGTGCTCCATATTATCAAATCGGACATCTTGTCTAACAGTCAGAGCTGTTGGCTCCCTCCTCTTCTTTTGTGGTGGTGTTATGTCTGTTGAGGGCCTTCCTACTGTCCTTTTCCCTGAAAACATCAAACCATTGGCAATATCTACCCTGAATGACTTCAATGAGGTCTTCTTGTCCATAGATTCTCTTCAAAATACCAGCCAGGCATTTCCAACACTCAGATCTAGCATAAATCCAAACAATCTCATGTACCAACGCCTAGTTTTCATTGGTACTCTGTAGAGCTCTATCAGCATACCAGCAAGATCAACTCCTCCCATATGCTTGTTGTAGTGACGTACAATACTGGGACAGGGCACATCAATTCTTCTTTTTTCATTGCTGTCCCATCGATTTACTGTTGAGAGTGGTTGGACGCCACAAAATGAGCTTGCAAATGTCACGATTTTATTGTCTGCCCACCTTACTAAAATGAGGTCTGAGTGACTGTCCTTCCTGTAGCCATAGTTGCCTCGTCCTTGTTTCAGTAACTGCTTCTCTTGTAGAGGACAGTTCTTTATTCGGTTCTTCCTTGTGGTGCCCATGGACTCAATGTTTTGATTTTTTTAAAGTATGTTATAAGTTCAAGGCTGCAAAAGAAATCGTCAAAATAAACTCTGGGAGAAATATCTCTTGGAATACTTTTGCAAAGTGTAACCACAACTTGTCCTCCAATTCCAAATACTTTCTCGACATCAGCAAGATCAGTTATCATCCCCTTGCCAGTATAGAGAAGAAAATCATAGACAACTCCAGACACACCAGCACGAACAAAAATCATGTATGGCTTGTTTTGAATATATTGGCGCAAATTACCTGCTCTTGTACCTTTATATGGAACCATCATCTCATCTATAGAAAATTCCGACTCTTGTTTCTGCTCATGGCAGTTCTTTACAATTGACTCAAGAACAGGTCTTATTTTGAAAAGTCTGTCAGAAGAGTTCACAGCATTCTCATTGTTCGTAAAATGCAGGTATCGGCGGAGTTTCTGAAAGCGCTTCAAACTGAAAATGCTGGTGATTTTTCCACAATTCATTGACTGAGACCAATAGTCAGTGTACGAAGGTTTAGAAACAAGACCCATGTATATCAGAACACCGAAAAATTGTTCCATTTCGTTTATATTGGTGTTTACTGACGTGGTAGTTCATTGCACAGAGTATAAGTTCGTTTCCTGCACAATTTTGTCAATTAGTTCTGAATCAAAGAATCTTCTGAAATAGACCAGTGGTGTATTGCCTTCATCAGGAAACACAGCAGAGAAACTTTCTGCCCTAGCAGTTATATCTTCCTTTACCCACATGTGACTGCTTTTGTAATTTTCTTTTTCACTTGAGTGGCACTTGCACTAGAAGGATTCACTGCAGAAGGTCTTTGCACATGTTCAGCTTCTGAGATTTCACTTCCTGAATCAGAATCAGTTTCTGGTATAACTAGGATATGGAACTGAGATTGACGCTCTGGAATATAGTCTGGATCATCATCACTACAGTCTGCCAAAACTTCGAGTTCAGAGTCCTCAGATTCACTTAGATCAGACAAAGCCGGGTTTTCTGGTGGAACTACTATTCCTCTCGCTTTTTTAATTTCATAAAATATTGTGGAATCCATAGCTAAAAAGCCCTTGAAAATAAAAATGTCTACTCTGTCACACCGTAAGCATATGTAATATACGAATGACCCATGTCCCAGCTATGGGCAATGTTGCTCACAGGCAACATAAAGTTTTATACTATTTACGTAATTCTAAACAGTATTAGATTGAAATATTTGTGCTGTAACCTTACCTCTGGGTATTTCTTGAGGAAAATCTGCTAATATTACTGCCAGTTTATTGAAATCCACTCTTTCAGAACCAAAATAAGACACCCCTGTTGCTCACACGAGGAGATCTCTGTAACACCACTGCACAAACTGCCATCTCGTGTGGAAAACCTTGAACTATTACAACAACTGGCATTCACAGTGTTTAAAGGAATGTTGCCTGGAGGCAACAATGCCAGTAAAATGCACTGGGAAGTGTTTGTTGTCCCATAAGGCCAATGTAAATTTGATGTTGCTTGAGAGCAACACTGCCAAATAAGGGATTAAATACGGTCCAAGGTATCATATTTCACAGGGACCTTCTTTTGCAATCTGACAATGAGCTGTGCACCAATTTAGAGCAGCGAGATGTATATTTTGTCAGGCGCATCCACTGGGGTCCGAGGTATAATCAGGTTGCCACCGGTGCTTTCATCTTGGCCTTCGAGGGTGACACATTACCCGAGAAGGTCAAGGTGATGGTCTACCACTGTGACATAAAGCCATATATCCCTCCCCTGATGCGGTGCTTTAAGTGCTGGAAGTTCAGCCATATGTCTTCACACTGTACTTCCAGCATCACATGTCGAGATTGTGGACATCCATGACATCCCGATTCTCTATGTGCCCTGCCTCCCGTCTACATCTACATCCATACTCCGCAAGCCACCTGACGGTGTGTGGCGGAAGGTACCCTGAGTACCTCTATCGGTTCTCCCTTCTATTCCAGTCTCGTATTGTTCGTGGAAAGAAGGATTGTCTGTATGTTTCTGTGTGGGCTCTAATCTCTCTGATTTTATCCTCATGGTCTCTTCGCAAGATATACGTAGGAGGGAGCAATATACTGCTGGACTCTTCGGTGAAGGTATGTTCTCGAAACTTTAACAAAAGCCCGTACCGAGCTACTGAGCATCTCTCCTGTAGAGTCTTCCACTGGAGTTTATCTATCATCTCCATAACGCTTTCGCGATTACTAAATGATCCTGTAACAAAGTGCGCTGCTCTCCGTTGGATCTTCTCTATCTCTTCTATCAACCCTATCTGGTACGGATCCCACACCGCTGAGCAGTATTCAAGCAGTGGGCGAACGAGTGTACTGTAACCTACTTCCTTTGTTTTCGGATTGCATTTCCTTAGGATTCTTCCAATGAGCCTCAGTCTGGCATCTGCTTTACCGACGATCAACTTTATATGATCATTCCATTTTAAATCACTTCTAATGCGTACTCCCAGATAATTTATGGAATTAACTGCTTCCAGTTGCTGACCTGCTATTTTGTAGCTAAATGATAAGGGATCTATGTATTCGCAGCACATTACACTTGTCTACATTGAGATTCAATTGCCATTCCCTGCACCATGCGTCAATTAGCTGCAGATCCTCCTGCATTTCAGTACAATTTTCCATTGTTGACTGTGTCAACTGTGGAGAGCATCATTCACCTTGCTCGCCAGACTGCAGGATTTTACAGAAAGAGAGGAAAATCATGGAATATAAGACCCTGGACCGACTGACATACACTGAAGCTAAGAGAAAATATGAGAGGCTACATCCTGTGCATATGACGTCAACCTACACTGCCACTACGACAACGGTTCTACCATCTTCCATTCCACTGTGTACAGTTGCCTCTGAGCCATCAGACCCCACCTGCCCCCTTGATGGGGGAGGGGGATGCGGGGGAGGGGGGGTGGGGGGGGGGGGGGAGCACTTCCATCCCTGTTGCTCCTGCACAACCTACTTCTCAGCTGGAGAGGCATAAGTCTTCTTCGGCTCCTCTCGCCAGGAAGGGATCCCTTGGGTCACTCCCTTCCCAGGTTCCTACCAGTGCCAAAGCTGACACCTGCCAGTGGCTGAAGCAACCACAGGTAGCTGATCATAGATCTTCACGGTCCTCCTCAGTCCCTGAGACTGAATCAGTGAAGCCCTCCCATCCGGACAAACCCAAGGAGCAGCGAGAGAGACCTCAAAAGAATAAGATCTCCAAGAACCGAGGCACTGCAGTGGCACCCACACCACCACTACCTACAAGCTCTGTGTCTGAGGATGAGGTGGAGATTCTGGTGTCCGCTGAGGACCCAGATCTTGCTGGGCCCCCAGACACAATAGATGTCAATCGCACAGGTACTCATCTCATAGCAGCAGGTGACCCTGAGGCATACACTGCCTCATTGTGTTTCATGCTTTCCCAGTCTCACAATCATCTAATCCTCCAGTGGAATTGCAGCGGTTTTTTCCACCACCTGGCTGAGCTGTGGCAACTGATTAGCATTACACCTGCTTTCTGCATTGCCCTCCAGGAAACCTGGTTCCTGGCAATGCAGACCTCTGCCCTCCACGGCTATAAGGGATATTACAGGTACCATAGCGACTATAATAGTGTGTCAGATGGAGTTTGCGTTTATGTCCTGAACTCAGTATGTAGTGTACCTGTGCCCCTTCAAACCACTCTTGAAACTGTGGCTCTCAGGTTAGGACGACACAGGAAATAACCGTCTGCAACGTATATCTTCCTCCAGTTGGTGCAGTACCTCTGAACATATTGGCTGTACTGATTGATCAACTCCGTAAACCTTTCCTACTTTTGGGGGATTTTAACACGCATAACCCCTTGTGGGGTGGCACCATGCTTTCTGGTCAAGGTAGGGAGTTCAATACGAAATGATTATATGGCATTTATTGGCCAGGATATACCCTTCGGGGTTTGGCCTCCGTATTGCAAGTCGTTTTTTTAGTTGTTGCCACTTCAGCGACTTGGTGTCAATGATGATGAAAATGATGATGGACACACAACACTCAGTCCCCTGCTGGGAATTGAGCCCAGGCCTACTTGTGTGGTAGGTGGTAACACTACCGTTGCACTATGGAGGTGGATAGGTAGGTAGAAAATTTACTTTCACAACTCGACCTCTTTCTCTTAAATACAGATGCCGCCACACATTTCAGTGTGGCACATGGCACAGGGCAGGAAGGTGCTGGAGGCAGATCACTAGGCTCCTCCATGCCCTGCCGGCACATTTGATGGTTCACAGTAAGCAACAATGCTCTGGGGAGCAGGGCGGGCTGGAACAGCCTGGTGTGTGTTGTTGTTGTCTGACTCACAATTGGCACTCACGCGTGCAATGTGCAAACAAACCAGTTATCATTCAGTTACTGTTTTCTAAGTAGTCGGGAAGACCGGAAGAGTAGTTTTAGTCATACAAATTTTATTTGACACTGTCAAGTTCTAACATGAATTTAGGTATTCTTAGGATTTTTAAAAATGAGTTACAATCAGGTTCTTACATGAAATTAGATATTTTAAGTACTATAAAATTACAAGTTTTGATAAAATATTTGTGTAATTCTTAGCTGGGAAGACCACGAGAGAATACTAGTCACAAAAATTTTTATTTAATTAGATTTTTAAAATTTAGGTATAATCATGTACTAATCTGAAATTAGGTATTTTTAGGTAGTATAAAACTAGCTTTTTCAATCATAAATTGGCGTGATTCGTTTATGGTCAACTTTTATTGCCTTTATTTAATGAGGAACAAAATAGATTTTGCCTAAAATCTGAGGTCTAGTTATCGCTTCCACTTTATTTGATCTTAAGTCTTCCAAAGCTCTTTTAAATTCTGATTCTAATACTGTATCCCTATCTACGTTATATTGACTCCTATTTCTTCTTGTGTCATGTCATCAGACAAGTCTTTCTCCCCCACCCCCACCCCCACACACCCCTCCTCCCTCCTGCATAGTGGCTTTCAGTGTTCTCTTTCCACTTATCCACTCTTTACTTTATATTTCTCAGTAGGATTCCTATTGCAGTCTTAATGTTAGCATCCTTATTTTTAATTTCACTGTAAGTTGTTTTGACTTTTGTATATGCTGAGTCAGCCCTGACAATCATTTTAGTATTAACATTATCAAAGCCAGTGACCCAGCAAGGGAAAAATCTTTTGTTAGTGATGTGGAAAGAAAGGTTCTTAAGAAGGCTTCACAGAGGACACTGTCCAGAGGCACATGACTGTGTCATCCAGCAGGAAGACACAGTGAGTGTTTGTGGTGAGTCGTTAAAATTTTCTGAATGTGCAATAGTGGAACTTTTTAATGTGTATGAAAGTGAAAGGTGAGGTCAGCCAGTCCGTAAGATGTTCTTTAATGGGACTCTAGTGTTGACTAACTGCAATGCTGTTACTTGTAGCTGTGTAACTTCATAAGAAACCACATGTTAAGAAAAGGGCTTATCTTAGATTTTAATTGTTAACATATATTGTTGTACCACAAAATATTTAATGACAAAGTACAGCCAACATTCCATTGACAATTTATTCCACTTTTTAGTAGTGGACAAGGGAAGTAATTAATTTTGGTTATCTTCTATTAATTCATAAGTACGAGGGTTGACTGAAAAGTAATGCCTCCACCTTCGTAGCTCTTAAACAGCTGGCAGCATTGGTATGCGGCAGGTACTGGCTTGTTGCGTAGCCTCTTCTCTATGGCTCCAGGTGGCGGGAATGGCTGTGTTGTTACAGTGTAAAGTATGGAACCCTGCGCAGACAATGCGATTTAAGCAACGTGCAGTCTTTGAATTCTTGACAGCAGAAGGTGTCGTCCCAAATGAGATTCATCAGAGAATGAAAGTAGTTTATGGTGATTGTGTTGATGTGAGTACTGTGCATCATTGGGCGTGTAAGTTTAAAGATGTTGATTCAGGAACATCTGACCTGCATGACAAACAAAGAGTTGGACGTCCTATGACAGCAACCACCGTGTTTCACAAGCAAAATGTTGACAGATTGATTCAGGATGATCGTCGTATCACTCAGAGAAAAATTGTGAGCACAATCAGCATTTCACAAGAATGTGTGAGTCATGTTTTCCTGCAGCATGACTGTGTCAAACCACACACTTCACATGCCACCACAGCAGAACTTCAGAGACTGACTCTCACGACCGTACAGCATCTTCCATACAGTCCAGATTTAGCACTGTCTGACTTCCATCTGTTCCTGATAATGAAAGACAATCTATGGGGACATCATTATGCTTCTGATGAAGACATTGAGCGAACGGTGAGATTGTGGTTGCGGAAACAGTGTGTTGACTTCTTTTGTGACGGCTTCAGAAAACTTGTTCATCGTTGGCAGAAATGTATCCAATTGCTGGTGATTATGTGGAAAAGTGAATATTGGTAATTAAAGATCACATTCTAAGGATTATTTCTGTATTTGATTTATTAATATATTCCCATCCGAACCCAGTTAATGAAGGTGGAGGCATTACTTGTCATTCAATACTTATGATTCGGCTGCAATTGGAAGCATATAATTTTTCTTCTTCCTCCTCCTCCTCCTCCTCCTTTCCTGTTTCTCTGTAGGTTTGGCATTGTTATGTGAATTGAGACAATGTGAGTGACAATGGATGTGCAGATGCCCATCCTGATGCCACTCCCCACCCCCTCTCCAGGACAGGATCTGTGTAGTCCATCTATTTATGTCTAGAATAAATCTCTTGTTAAAGTGGGAGAATGTTTTCTAAAAGTTTAAGTAGTGAGTAACTGAGGTGGAATGTGGGTACAGCTTGACATTTAACTAGTTGGATGTGGGAAACTGCCTAAAACCACATCCAGGCTGGCTGGATCACGATCCCTGAGTGCGCTTCAGTCTGAGGCAGGTTCATATCTCTGAATCCCAAAAGTGGTGTGTTAATGCACTCAGCTCTCCAGTTGGCTAATGAGAAGCATATATACCTGTGAAAAATTTTGCTCAAGTTTCCTGTGTTAGTAGTATTGTCTAATGTTGGATTATTATGCTCTTCAAGTGTTCATGTTCTAGTGACATATTTTATCATGTAATCTTCCTTTTCTTACAGAAATTTGCTTTTCATCTGGAAGAACTGAACCGGAATAATATCTTGCATCATGAAATAGTTCAACTTTCTCCCTTATTTCTTAAGTTGTTTGGTGATGATTTTGTAAACCACTCCAGCAGAAAAGTGAAAGTGCTTGTTGCTGCATGTATTGCATACTTGTTACCAGGATGTATTCAGATGCTCACATCTTCAGATCATTTTATGGTTTGTATTGATTGATGGTAATTTATTGATTTGTTGCAAACATATTTAGAAAAAGTGGGAACTTGTTTTTTCTTTTGATGGTGACAAATTTTCATTTAGCAATGAAAAATAATTTGTATATTAGTAACAAATTGTTTTTATGTTGCTTGTTACTTAACATACCCAGATTTATCTATGTGAAATTACTTGGAAATTAGCCCGGGAGTTGGCCCTATTTAGGGCTGAGCAATTTACATTGGTCAGTATGAAAAAGGGAAGAATTTTGATATCCTCTACCCTCAAGAGAATCCACGCTGGTACTGTGGGGCAAAGGTTATTGAACGTTAATTTTCTTTGGTCCTTGTACATACACTAATGAGATGCTAATTTCTCATAAGTACAATTGCTACAGAAATTGTTTGATAATCCCCCCAAAATATGTGAGCTGTGAAAGGAAGTTGAGTAATGATCGCGAAATGTGCCATGCTGTAACAAATAAATTTATTTCTGTAAGGACAAAATTAAAAAAAAAACAAAAAAAAAAAAAAAAAAAAAAACAGAATATTACTCACACGTTGTATAAAAATCATGAACATGGGCAAGAATTTGTGAGCAATAGACACCTTTATTCCTAGTATGACTATAGCAAATGTGGTATAGACTCTACTGTGATTTGAGGTCTGTTTATACTAACCCAGAAATTGTGTAACTCAAAACGGCAATTCACGCACATAGAAAAGCCATGGCTTTCCATGGAAACAGAGATGTGCTGACTTTGACTACTGCAGAGAGCAGCAAGGTAGCAAGTGGTGCTAATGTAGCTCAGAGTTCCCTACATGCTGGTGCCTCAACTTTTTACCAAACCTGCAGATGTATGACAGAAAGCATAGGGGAGTTATGTAGGAATTTTGCAAAAGAGGATCAGGTAGCAATAGTGGGTGGAGCAGGGAATCGTCTTGATAGGGATGGGGAATATGATGTAGGTGGTGACCTGGTAAAGATGGCTACCCAAATTGATGGCACTAATGTGCATTTTGTGCAGCTGTTTCAGTCTCATGATCGGCCTCATCTTAATTGGCTGTTAGGTGTGTTACCATGAGGCTGGAGAAGGCACTGTTGGCAGAGAGCATGGGTCACATTACAGTAGTGCCAGTTGAGTCTATCAGTAGATAAGGTTTCACTAGACTGCATCTCAGTAGGTATGGGAAGAGGAGGCTGGCAAATCTTATAGGTGACAGTGTAGTGGGTGGTGGTGGGATCACTCACAGAAAAATTCCTGTAGTAGTTGGTGTTAGTGCTGTACCTTTTTTAGATTTAAATCAGCTGGTAGGTATACCTGCTTAAAGGAAGTCCCTCTAACTAAGGAATCACCTTCAGAGTATGTGGTAAGCAAATAGAATAACTAATTCACAGGATAAAATTAAAACCATATGGTCAGTTGTGAAGGAAGTGTCTGTTAAGCAGCACAAGGTCGACGATATAAGGTCAGTCCGTAGTAAGAATATTTCTGTTACTGATAAATCAGATATATGTACAGTATTTAACAATCATTTTCTGAGCATTGCTGGCGAATTAAATAAAAATTTAGTTTCTAACAGGGACTCATATAACTCTCTTGGCAAATGCCTTTCTGAGATTGATGTCTGAAATACTCCTCTGTGATACAGACAAGGGGGAGATTAAGTAAATAATTAAATCACTGAAGACTAAGGACTCTCATGGATAAGATGGAGTGCCTAGCAGAATATTAAAGTACTGTACTGCACGTGTTAGCCCTGTATTTAGCCATATTTGTAATTTTTGCTTTAGGAATGGTCAGTTTCCTGGACGACTAAAGTACTCAGTAGTAAAGCCGCTTTATAAAAAGGGAGAAAGGGATAATGTAGACAATTTTAGACCTATTTCTATGCCATCAGTGTTTACTAAAGTTATTGAAAAGGCTGTGTATGTAAGGATAATTGATCATTTTATATCATATAATTTGCTATCGAATGTACAGTTCGGCTTTAGAAGTAGTGTAACAATTGAAAATGCTGTATTCTCTTTTCTCTGTGAGGTACTGGATGAATTAAACAAAAGATTTCGAACACTAGGCATATTTTTTGACTTACCTGAGGCATTTGATTGTATTGATTATGAAATATCACTCAAGAAGTTGGACTATTACTGAATATGGGAAGCAGCTCACAATTGGTTCAGCTCTTACTTTAACAACAGACAGCTAAAGGTCATTATTCATAGTGTTCAGAATGGCTGTGATATGGGGTCTGAGTGGAGTTTGGTCAGTTGGGGGATCAGTGTTGGGGCCACTCCTGTCTCTTATTTATATAAATGATACGCCCTCTAGTATTACAGGTAATTCTAAAATATTTCTGTTTTCTGATGGCACTAGCTTGGTAGTAAAGGATGTTGTGTGCAACATTGGCTTGGTTTCAAATAGTGCAGTGTGTGACTTAAGTTCATGGCTTGTAGAAAATAAACTAATGCTAAATCAGAGTAAGACTCAGTTTTTACATTTTCTAACATACATTCAAACAAAACCCGAAATTTTAATTTCACAGAATGGGCATATGATTAGTGAAAATACACAGTTCAAATTTTTAGGTGTTCAGATAGATAATAAACTGTCATGGAAAGCCCACATTCAGAATCTTGTTCAAAGACTTAATGCTGCCATTTTTACTATTTGAATGGTATCTGAAGTAAGTGATTGTTTGACACGCAAATTAGCCTACTTTGCTTATTTTCATTCTCTTTTGTCTAATGGTATTATATTTTGAGGTAACTCTTCCCATTCTAAAAGGTTACTTTTGGCTCAGAAATGGGCAGTTCAGTGGGGTAAGTTTGTGAACCTCTTGTCGATCCCTGTTCACTAGTGTGGGTATCTTGTCATTGGCCTCTCAATATACACACATAAAAAAAAGTTTTGTATCACCTCGGTTTCAAGAGTTCTGAAGTCTGTACAGCAAATTGGAATAGAGATGAACATAAACATCATTTCCGCCCTTTTTATTGCTCATGAAAACCACACATTACTTATCGTACCACTATACAGCGAGACCTTCAGAGGTGGTGGTCCAGATTTCTGTACACACTGGTACCTCTAATACCCAGTAGGATGTCCTTTTGCATTGATGCATGCCTATATTTGTCATGGCCTGCTATCCACAAGTTCATCAAGGCACTTTTGTTCCAGATTGTCCCACTCCTCAATGGCGATTTGGCGCAGATCCCTCAGAGTGCTTGGTGAGTCATGTTGGCCATAAACAGCTCTTTTCAATCTATCCCAGGCATGTCTGATAGGGTTCGTGTATGGAGAACATGCTGGCCACTCTAGTTGAGCAATGTTATCCTGAAGGAAGTTATTCACAAGATGTGCACGATGGGGGTGCGAATTGTTGTCCATGAAGACAATTGCCTCGCCAGTATGTTGCCGACATGGTTGCACTGTCGGTCGGAGGATGGCATTCACTTATTGTACAGCCATTACGGCGCCTTCCATGACCACCAGTGGTGTACCTCAGCCCCACATAATGCTAATATTTGCTAATTGTCCATACAAACTAACCCATATACATAAAAGCCCAGAAGATTTATTTAAAATTCATAAAAAAGAGTTACACAGTGTATTGGAAATACAATCCCCCTACTTGAAAAAACATACATTTATGTGAAATAACAGTCTTTGGCGGCAGTCTTTGCTAACAATTTACAAATCTCTGTCACAGCACAGATGTAGTTGACAGGTGCTTGAGTACATTACCCAGCACCTATGGTCTCTTGTAAGTTGACTGTTCCAGCATGATACAACCATACAGCAGTGAGGGGAGTGGACCCACCCACATCTTTCAGTTTACTCTCTAGAGTTCTCATCACATGCTTCAACAGATGGGTAACTTCCTGTCTAGCATTCACATCAAATCCTGAAACCTCGCTTCCTGAGCACAGGGTCCCGGGTTCGATTCCCGGCAGGGTCAGGGATTTTTGCCTGCCTCGAGATGACTGGGTGTTTGTGTTGTCCTCATCATTTCATCTTCATTCATGAAAGTGGTGAGTTTGGACTGAGAAAAGGTTGGGAATTTGTACGGGCACTGATAACCGCACAGTTGAGTGCCCCACAAACCAAATCATCATCATCGTCATCAAATCCTGAAACATTGTTTTGTGTACTAAATATGCTGTTCAATACCTGCTTCACATCAAACAAGATAAGCTCTCCCGGTTCATTTTCCAAAGTCAGTTATGTGGGATTTATGTCAGGCGAAATTAAAAATTGTTCACTTATGAAACTTCAATAAACAGAGTTAAATGCAATAAAAAAAAAAAAAAATGGACCAATAAGGTGTCTTACCTACGCTAAGATACTATTCCTAATTTTTGCAGCACAAATTATAAACATTGTCCCATTTCAAAATTGCAAAAGTATCTACTCATTTAGTCTTATGGCATATATGTATCAAATTCTGAATCACAAATCTATTACAGAACATAATTATATAGTGTATCATAGATTTTAACTTAGTCTATAGATAAGATGGAACTCTAGGAATCACATCATCTTACATACTAAATTCCAGACAAACAAAACACAATTATGTAGTTTTATGATTCTATAAAGAGGTTTAAATTCTGTCAATGGAGAAGATATTACTTTAGAAATTACATGATCTTACATACTAAACTCATGACAAACGAAATGCAATTAATTAGTCTTGTAAATCGACTAACGAAGCGTATATTTTCTTCTAGACTAGGGATCAGTAAGCATCCATGTTCATAGGTCTTGTCGTCAATACTAAACGTTAACTTGACGTTTTACATAATTGCTTTGCTTACCAGCAACTCCTCTTATCCTTACACATGAAGTGCACATTTCCACAAAATTCTTACTATATTGGCACTCGTCTCTAAATTGTTCAGATATCCCACAAATCAGGCTACATGTATCAATCAAACAGTTCCCTTCCCACTGATAAATCTTAATCTTGATGTGAAGACACTCAAAATCTTGATCATCATCTCTGTTATTACACACTTCATGTAAAAGATTACTTTCTATTTCATCAGATGCTGCACCCACACTGTTTTTGCAGGGTTTTATCAACTTCACTGGTATTGTAACATTACTTTGATTACTCATGTTGTCAGGTAAAGATGGAACACACTGAATGGATTCCATAGCACAACTAATATCACTTATTACAGAAGGAACACAAAAAAATGGCCACCAAGAGCTGTTGCAGGATGAATTGATTCACGGATCCAGTTATATGGCTCCTTCCGTGTATAGTGATTTTACGACTATGACGAGTAGGGCCTGAAGATGGCATCAATATAATGCCGAAACTGGTAGCACATAGAAGTTCATAAAATAAAATAAATTTCTACAATACATACGGCTGTTGGTAAATTATTGCATCAAGAACTAGAAATTTTGTCTGTTGTCTTGTATCTTCCTACAATCACTCAACTTTGACACCTTACCATACTCCGCAGTATTGTCAGCAAACAACCACAGATTGCTGCCCACGCTGTCCTCCAAATCATTTATGAATATAGAGAATAGTAGCAGTCATATCTCACTTCCCTGGGGCATTCCTGATGATTCTCTTGTCTCTGACGAATGTTTGCCATTGAGGACAATATAATGGTGTCTATAACTTAAGAAGTCTTCGAGGCAATCGCGTATCTGTGATCTTACACCATATGCTTGTACCTTCTTTAAAAGCCTGCAATGGGACACAGTGTCAAACACTTTCTGGAAATCTAGAAATGTGGAATCTGCCCGATGCCTTTCATCCATAGTTCGCAGTATATCATGTGAGAAAAGGGCAAGCTGAGTTTTGCATGAGCGATGCTTTCTGCCAAGCTGATTCGTGGATATAAGCTTCTTGGTCTCAAGAAAAATTTTTATATTGAAACTGAGACTGTGTTCAAGGATTCTGCAGCAAACCAGTGTTAGGGATATTGGTCTGTAATTTTGCAGATTCATTCTTTTGTCCTTGTTATACATGATGTCCTTTGCGCTTTTTTCCAGTCTCTTGGGAGTTTGTGCTGGGCTACAGGTTCATGATAAATGCAAGCTAAGTAAGGGGCCAGTGTCGTAGAATGCTCTTCGAAAAACCAATCTGGGATTCCATCTGGTCCTAGTGACTTGTTTGTTTTCAACTCTTTCAATTGTTTGTCTATGCCAGGGACGCTTATTACTATGTCATCTATATGTTATCCATACGTGTACTAGTTTGCTTTTTATGTTCTCCTTGCTTCGTCCCTCATGGGTTACTTGACTTCTGAGGTGGTAGACTTCTTTAACTTTGTCAATTTTGTGTTCACCAATTTTGATGTTAAGTTTCTTGCTGTTCTCATTTCTGCTACTTCTCTTGACTTCCGTCTTTTTCTGGTTTACTGTCAGTCCATATACTGTAATCATTAGACGGTTCCTTCCGTTCAGCAGATCCTGTAATTGTTTTTCACCTTCACTGAGGATAGAAATGTCATCAGTGAATCTTAATATAGATAGCCTTTCAGCCTCAATTCTCATCCTGCTCTTGAATGTTTCTTTCATTTCTAACGTTGCTTCTTTGATCTATAGATTGAAAAGTAAAGGCGAACGATTACATCCCATTCATACACCCTTTTTAATCCAAGCACTTTGTTCTTGGTCTTCCAATCATATTGCTCTTTCTTGGTTCTTGTACATATGATATATCGTCCATCTTTCCCTATATCTTACTCCTATTTTTCCCAGAACCATCTTTCCCTCTGTCTTAGTTCTATTTTTCTCAGAATTTTGAACATCTTGCGCCGTCTTACATTGTCAAATGCTTTTTGCAGATTGACAAATCCTATGAATGGTTTCTGGTTTTGCTGCAGTCTTGCTTCCATTATGCAGTGCCTCTCTGGTGCCCTTACCTTTTTAAAAGTCAAACTGTTCATCATGAAACGCACCGTCAATTTTCTTTTGCTGTCTTCTGAATTGCGTGGATAATACTTTTTTGGAAGTAAGATGTTTTGTCACCAGTTTCATGCAGTCCACATACCACCTTGAATAGTCATTTAGTTACCAGTTCTTCCAGTGATGAAATTCTGATGGGATGTTATATATCCCTTCTGCCTTATTTGATTCTAAGTCTTCAAAAGCTCGTTTAAATTCTGATTCTAACACTGGATCTCCTCTCTCTTCCATTTCGACTCCAACTTCATGTCATCAGACAAGTTCTCCCCTTCATAGAGGCTTCCAGTGTTCTTTTTCCTCCTATTTGCTCTATCATCTGCATTTAACAGTGGAATTCCCATTGTTCTCTTATTGTTACTACCCCTGCTTTTAATTTCACCAAAGATTGTTTTGACTTTTCTGTATGCTGAGTCAGTCCTCCCGACACTAAATTCTGTTCAGATTTCTGCCTATGTTCTACCTACATAGAAGAGAAATTAAAAATTTCCACTGGAAGCTGATCTTCAAGTCAGAACAAAGATAGATATGTATTGACTGTTAATTAAATAGCAATAGTGTCAATTTTTTTATTAATAATTCGTACCATTGTGTATTTTATCATTCATTGAGACTGTGTGTGAGAACTTGTAATGAGGTAGCAGATCATAATGTTACATGGTCAATGTTCCATTCATATACAGTAATTATGACATCCATAGATTTGTGTGTTTTGGAGGCATATTATGGGCTTGAAGAAATGCCTCTGTCATCAAGAGTGTATGTGTAAAGAGAGCACTGTCTATGCTTGAAACATTACTCCAGTTCTGTGCCAGGTATAAAGTAAAACTAATACACGGAACACAAGTCCCACCAAAAACAAATTATTTTTATTTATTTCTCAGCCACAATGTTATTGCACTTAGCCACCATCAGAAACACACAGTGTTGTTACAGTAAACACATAAGGAAGTGACTAAGGAAACACACACACACACACACACACACACACACACACACACACATTGTGACCGTTACAAAAAGTTCTGTCACCTCTCCTGATTCCATCTGAGAGATAGTAGGCAGGAGCTTTTGAAGGATTGCGATATAGAGCAGAGCTAAAAAAAGTGCCATGGTAAGCCAAGGGAGAAAACCACTGAGACATTTAGAAGCTTCATAGGGATACTGGTGGATTATGCTGCCAATTGTGATAATTAATGCAAGCATACTAAGATTGTTAGGAAATTAGTTAGTTAATTGTTCATGTCCCATAATCATTCTGAATGATAAATAGCAATGATGTGGAATGAGTCATTGTACATTCAAATCACAAATTAACTTGTTGGTATGGCTACATGCTGAACATTTCTAAGACGTAAAAGAAAAATACAGATATAAGTTAGTAATTTCTACCAACCATCTTCTGCACATTACAGTAATAGAAATTATTAAACATTGTTGAGGAGAAAATTTTTCATTTTGCTTTCAAATTTTACTTTACTGTCTGTCAGGAATTTTATATCACTGGGTAAATTGTCAAATATTTTAGTTGCAACACTGTGCACCCCTTCTTGCGCTAAAGACAACCTTAATGTGGAGTAATGAATGTCGTTTTTCCTTCTAGTATTGTAATTATGTAAATAATTGTTCCTTTTGAACTGCTGTGGATTATTTACAACACTCTTCATGAGGGAATAAGTATACTGTGAGGGTGAAACTCCTTAAATTGATGTGTACAAGATTATCATGGGTGAGCACCACATATTCTTCTTACAGCATATATTCTTCTTACAGCACATTTTTGAGCAATGAGGACTTTTTAAAGATGAATTACTTGCATGAAAATATGCTAAGTATGTCAACTTACTGATTTGTCTCTCCCTAAGATTTGCAATAATTCTTAGTACAAATGTGGCTGAACTAAGTTGTTTAAGGAGTTCCAAAATGTGTTTCTTCCTGTTTAAATTCTTGTTGATATGAACACTTAAGAATTTTGAAGTTTATACCCTATTATTGTTTGGAACTTCCTGGCAGATTAAAACAGTATGCCGGACCAAGACTCGAACTCGCAACCTTTGCCTTTCACGGGTAAGTGTTCTACGATCTGAGATATCCAACCACGACTCACGACCCGTCCTCACAGCTTTATTGTTTCCTTTTTGTGCGTTACACTTACCAATGGTGTAGTACCATTAGATGTGCAGAACTGAATACATTATGTCTTTTTAAAATTGAGGGTGAGATCATTTGCAGAAGACCAGTCAATGATACTTTTTAAGAACACTGTTTACCATTGCTTCTGTTCCTGTATATATGTTTGGAAAGATTACAATACTAGTGTCAACCACAAAAAGAATTAATTTTGTTTGTTGTGTATTAGATGGGAGATTGTTTAAATACATAAGGAACAATGGTGACTTTAAGATTGAGCCTTAGGGCGGGGAACCCCCATTGTGATTTCTCCCCAGTTAGGATAATGGCCCTGGACTACACCGGTTGAATTAGTAAGTACAACTTCATGCATTCTTTTGGTAAGATACGACATTATCCATTAGTTGGCTATACAATCAGTCCCAAAAACTTCAATTTATGTAGGAGGATACCATGATTCACAGAGTCAAAGGCCTTAGGCAGATCACAGAAAATACCAGCCGGCAGCCATTTTATTGTTTAATGCTTATAAAATCTGGTGAATGAATATGTAAATGGCATTCTCAGTAGAGCAACTTTTGTGAAATCTAAGCTGTGATTTGCTGAGGATATTATTGTGCTCAGGTTAGGTACTGTTCTAGGTTACACCACCTTCTAAAAAATGTTGAAAAATGATGTCAGCAGTGAAACAGGTCACTAGTTACTGACATCTCTCCTATTATATTTCTTACGGAGGGCTTCGACAACAAAAAAATGTGCAACTGGGACTAAAAAATAAATGGTATATTAGAGTTGTTTTAAATGCTTAGATTTTTCCATTGCAAATTTAGCCTTTGTGGTTTGCTAGGTCCCAACTTAAAACATCATGCTTTGTTGCTCTAAATTTCTTTGACCAAGTGACATCCTTCAGTAAGTAATTAAGCCATTAATTAGAATTATCTAAAATTGTCATAAGTAATTATAAATCTAAATAACATGCCGTTTCATGTAAATGGATTATTCCCAATGCAGGTGCATAACATTGTTTCATGATCTTTTGTATTTTCCTGAACCACCACATATTTCGTAAACTAGATTACTATCATAACCTATAGTCCATCTGAGTTAGCAAAATCTAACTGAACCGAAACGCGTGTATGCGAGTGTATACCTGTCCTTTTTTTCCCCCTAAGGTAAGTCTTTCCGCTCCCGGGATTGGAATGACTCCTTACCCTCTCCCTTAAAACCCACTTCCTTTCGTCTTCCCCCTCTCCTTCCCTCTTTCCTGATGAGGCAACAGTTTGTTGCGAAAGTTTGAATTTTGTGTGTATGTTTGTGTTTGTTTGTGTGTCTATCGACCTGCCAGCGCTTTCGTTCGGTAAGTCACCTCATCTTTGTTTTTATATATAAATCATATACATGTTTTGATATAGATCACCCAACCCCAAAATATTCAGCGCGTGAGCAATCGAGTGACAACTGTGTAACATACTTGTGCCTCAACACTTAAACTTCAGTAAAGTGTTTGATTTTGTATGAACTTCTTTTGAGCATGAGCACACTGTTTCAGTACTCTATTAATACTGTATTCAAAAAGGACTGTGATTTCATAGTGTGATAATGTTGTAAAGGCCACTGTTGTATATAGTAAAGTGGAGGTACCTACTTGCATGTAACATTTGACATAAAACTGGCTCTACTCATTGCAATGTTTACAGTGATGATAAATGTGGGGAAGGACATCTCATTTGAAAATTTATCTAGTGTACAAAATTAGTAAAATTTCTGGATGTCAGTTGATAGCTGTTCAACAAGACTTTGATCACACAGACTCGGAGGGCTTAATGGACAGTGCAGGTAGGCACTGCCGCAAAGTGACTAAGGACTCTCATTCTCAAGTACTAATTAATCTAGGTATTTAAGAGTAGTGCCTCAAGATACCTACATAGTTTCTAACAGTAATACTTGCGTTACTGTGTTAAATGTTAAACTTTATGTCTCTGAATATGTAAATTAAGACAGTTTAAAATCTTTAAATTTGATCAAATTATTAAGAGAAATTCGGAAATCAATTTTTTGCTGGCACTGAATGCCATTAGAAAGGCAACCTGCTACTGGGACTGTGCATTTTGAACCATGACGAGTGAATTTGGTTAGCTGTTTAGTAATATAGATGCATTCACCATACCTTCATGAGATTCATGATATTCTTTTAGCCACAAATATCTTAATTTCAATTGGCACAGGATGAGATTTTTGAAGGGACATGTTCATGTGTCTAAACAATGCTGAAACTGAAACCATACACACAATGTCTGGAATCTCATTGTGCCTCATGTAAAATACAGTGTAGTGCTTCGAGAATTTCTGCATAAATTCTAGAACCACTTGGTCTTCCTCCGTCTTGAACACACAATGTTTTAAATAGAAGTGTGAGAGAGATGAATCCGACCTACTGCACATTGCACGTTTGTGTGAGTGCAGATCTAAAAACAGTCACGAGCAAATTGTGGACGTGGCGGCCATCAAGTACCTGCTGTACGATCCATAGAGTTTCATTGTATGTGTAAAGAAGAACAAGGAATAGAATGAAATTTTCACACTACAGCGGAGTGTGCACTGATATGAAACTTCCTGGCAGATTAAAACTGTGTGTCAGACTGAAACTCGAACTCAGGACCTTTGCTTTTCACGGGCAAGTGCTCTACCAACTGAGCTACCCAAGCACGACTCACGCCCCTTTACAGAAGCTCTTCTGCGAGGAGCTCACGCCCCGCCCTCACAGCTTTACTTCTGCCAGTACCTCATCTCCTACCTTCCAAACTTTACAGAAGCTTTCCTGCGAGGAGAGCTTCTGTAAAGTTTGGAAGGTAGGAGATGAGGTACTGGCAGAAGTAAAGCTGTGAGGGCGGGGCATGAGTCGTGCTTGGGTAGCTCAGTTGGTAGAGCACTTGCCAGCGATAGGCAAAGGTCATGAGTTCGAGTCTCGGTCCGGCACACAGTTTTAATCTGCCAGGAAGTTTCAAGAACAAGGAATGTTTATGCATTATTCTGTGCTTTTAGTGACTGTGATGATTGTTAAGGACAGATGACGAAATGAGGTTAGACTTTCAAGTAATTCATGTGTTGGGCTTGATAGAAGCAAGACATGTTCATAAATTATGTGGTTGTTAAACCAGTGATGGAGTCTAATGTGAGACGAATCGGTTGACTTGCAAACTTCTGAATGTTTATGTGAGAAATGGTGAATTTGTTCTTTGTGGAAGTTGAAATATACCAAGACTACACTAAAAGAATTCTGCGAGTATCTAATTGTTTCATGAGTAAAGAGATAGATAGATAGATAGATAGATAGATAGAGAGAGAGAGAGAGAGAGAGAGAGAGAGAGAGAGATTATTCTTCGGAGAAGTAGATTTAGGAGATTGACGTGTCCGACTATCCAGAGAGGAAGATCAGCTGTGCATGCCAAGTAAGTCATCTAATGTGAAAGAAGTGTGAAGTTGGCAAATCAGCTCCACATCGATTCTTGGCAACGAGATTGTTGGAGCATGGCGAACATGACAGGGCTCGAAAAAACGGGAATTTTGAGAAGAAATCGAAGAAGAAGATATGATGTGTTGCCGTAGCAACCAGATATAACAAGACAAGAGAACTGTTTTGTGTAATTGGATTAAGTCCAAAAATCAAATGGAAAAATTTGTGGATGCAGCAAAAGGGAAGACGCTAGGAAGTGATAACGTTAAAAGAACAGAAAGAAGACCGCGACGTATTAGTCTAAGAAGAGATATGATGAGTATAATTAAACTACAAAGATCTGGTGGGGGGAGTATACAACTCTCTCACATATCGCGGTGACGCTGATGCAGAAACAACATCCGGTGCCACCGGCACCAGTTGCAGTTCACTCATGCTGATCTGCTTCCACAGCTGCCTACCGACACCGACACCAACACCAACGTCTGACGCCACCGGCTTGCTGTTCACCAGTGCTGACTGGCCGTTACATCCGCTTACCTACGTCGTGAGAATTCTATGCCAGAGGCGCAAAATAGAACTTTAGTACCTTAGCAAGAAGGGATACAAACAGTAGAGTGACTTTTATTGGTGTTGTGGGCGTCACTGCCAAATGTAGATGTTGGCGTGTGGTGGAGGAATGTTGGACGTGGATGGAAACTGTCAGGATGCGCCATATTAAAACGCTGCTGTGATCTTCAAGTATTTTATTATTCCCAGCTACAATGCCGCGTTCCCCACTGTCTGCGTCACAGGGTCCCATGATGCTTAGGATGCAACTTCGCTGGCTGCAAAACGGCTTGGCGCGGAAGGAATACCTCAGTGACCCATGCAATGTACTGCGGCGTGCCAGCCGTGTACAGCCACGGTGTTTTGACGACATCGGGATGCACCAGCAGCTGACTTGATGGCCTTCATCCCCGTTGCCTCAACGCCGCTCGCTGGAGCCGCAGGGTGGCCAACTGTGTGCTTCTTCGCCGTTGTGGTTAAGATCGCGGCGACAACAAGCACCTGCGATCTGACAGCCAAATCTGCGGCCATTGCCTCGGGATGCCTCCGGCATGTGTTGGGAGCCAACAAAACTGCCCGTGGTGGCAAGACGTCGCGTGACCTGCCGCTGGCTGGCTACGGACCCCGCTTTGGCCTCAGAGGGTCAAATGAGCGACCCGCTGTGGACTGGAATGCTGGTGCCCCATCTGCTGTTGGGTGTAGCTGGTGGTGTGACACGGCCCACTGTCCAGGAGAGCTGCCACACAAGAATCCCCTTGTTAGAAAACCGGCGCCTATTTATGCATGGCTGTGCGCCTCTGTTTTGCTAACGCTCCGCTCCGAGTCGTGTACTCATAACACCTAGGTTGGGCCAGTGGGCCACTTCTGCCTGTAACTTGCGCCATGCAAACCACTGAGTTTTCTCTTTTCAGCGTTCCACGGCCCTTTGGCCTCCATTCTACTTCGCAACCGCTGGTAAGCGTAACTTACTGTCAAAAGGCCCGCGCTTGGCTGTAACTTGTGCTCTCAGAAATATTGCACCAAATCTAACTTTTTCCTATGTTAAAATGGTGGTGCTGCTACAGTGTAGTGATTATACTTAGAGTTAATTCGTTAAATGATTACTAGATCTAAAACTAATAGGAATATGTATAATACACAGAGAACTGAGGAAACTTCAGAATCAGCCATGACTATGAAAGTGAGTAAGGAAGTGCCAGACCGACCTGAATTAGTAAATGTAATCAAAGCCCAAAGTGCAGATTCAGCGGCTTTAAGAAAGGAACTAAATGCAGCTTTGAATGCTCAAAGTCTTAAGTTAGATTCAGTGAATACTCAATTAAATAATAAATTGGATGTTCAGAATGAGACTTTAGGATTGTTAAGTGCTAAAGTAGATTCACAAAGTAAAGACTTTAGTAATTTATGTGAAGGTATGGGAAATTTGAAGACAGAATTCGACGCTTTAACTGCTAGAGTAGAAAATGTCAAGACAGATTTGAAAGGTGAAGTAACTAGCTCTTTAAGCAGTCACGTAACTCAACTGTTCACTTACTTTAATCAAAGACAGAATGATCAACTTCAGGATTTGACAAAGAAGTTGGAATTTGATACTGAAGATAAATGTAATAATGTAGAATCTGAACTTCGTGAGAAGTTAGGACCATTTCAAAATGTATGTAATGTTACATTTGATGCTGTAAAGTAGAGATTGCATACTTTGAAAGAAACTGTTGACAAGCAGGATGAGTAAATACAATCGCAAATTGCAGGCGTTAATACACAAGTAGTAAATGTAGAAAGGAGTTTCCAAGAGAGAATAGCTAACTCTGATACAGTAAATATAAGTAGTCTGGAGGAACCTTTTGAACAAATTATAGATTGAAAAGTTACTGGGATTATAACCTCTGGAAACATTTCGACTATTGCTTCTTCCAAACTTAATGATACTAGCAAGGTTATAGATGACATGTGGAAAGAATTCAAGCTTATCCAAAAACGTGTATCGTCACCTAATGTTGTGTTACCTAGTGAAATGGTGAGACTTTCAAACAAAATTTAACGGGAAGTACTGGTCTGCACTTGATCAAGTTAAGTTAATATCAGATCCATGGGACCCGGGCAAAGTCATGTATCCCCCAGGGACGTTAATGTTCTGTGTTAATGGGCAGAGTGACGACCATTGGATCCCAAGTTGTTTTCGGTGTTTCTTCCAAAATAGTTTCCTGCACCGAATTCCCTTCTAACCTTAAACTATTCTGTAATCTGTTCTTGAATTCTTAAACTATCCTATAATATTAGTACTGAGAAAACTGGATATGGCAACAAAATAATAATAATAATAATAACATTTCTGGAGCAACATATGGTCAAACCCAGTACAACATAACAGAAATTCACGGTGGATACAAGCAGAAACAGACCCAGAAACAGACCCATACAAGATGATACTACAAATGCCTGAAGTAATTATTTTGCAACATGAAGTCACGTGAGAAATTAATTCTACGCACAATTGGAAAGCCCCTGGAAAAGATAAAATAGCAAATTTCTGGCTAAGGAAGTTCACCTCAACACTTTCACATCTAACTAAATTATTTAACAATATAATAGAAGGAAACATTCCACGTGGGAAAAATTATATATAAAATCAAAGATGAGGTGACTTACCGAACGAAAGCGCTGGCAGGTCGATAGACACACAAACAAACACAAACATACACACAAAATTCAAGCTTTCGCAACAAACTGTTGCCTCATCAGGAAAGAGGGAAGGAGAGGGAAGACGAAAGGAAGTGGGTTTTAAGGGAGAGGGTAAGGAGTCATTCCAATCCCGGGAGCGGAAAGACTTACCTTAGGGGGAAAAAAGGACAGGTATACACTCGCACCCACGCACATATCCATCCACACATACAGACACAAGCAGACATATTTAAAGACTTTTTTTGTTTGCGGAGGGAATGTAAATAAAACTTAATGGGGTCGTTGTGGGGGTGTTGTGAGGGTGACATGGTATTAGAAGGTGGAAAGTGTAACATGAGGTGAAATGAAAATGAAAATAAAAATATATGGGGAGAGATAAAGGTGAACCGGAAAGTAACTGGGGATCTGGAATGAAAAATATGTCTGCTTGTGTCTGTATGTGTGGATGGATATGTGCGTGGGTGCGAGTGTATACCTGTCCTTTTTTCCCCCTAAGGTAAGTCTTTCCGCTCCCGGGATTGGAATGACTCCTTACCCTCTCCCTTAAAACCCACTTCCTTTCGTCTTCCCCTCTCCTTCCCTCTTTCCTGATGAGGCAACAGTTTGTTGCGAAAGCTTGAATTTTGTGTGTATGTTTGTGTTTGTTTGTGTGTCTATCGACCTGCCAGCGCTTTCGTTCGGTAAGTCACCTCATCTTTGATTTTATATATAAATTATTTAACAGTTACATTGCAGACCCATACACAGTCCCTGATACTTACACAAGGAATAATTTATCTGAAACCTAAAGATCAAGCAGACAGAGCAAACCCAGCAAAATATCACCCCATAACATGCCTACCAACAATATACAAAATATTAACTTCAGTCATTACACAGAAATTAATGACACATACAACACAGAACAAAATTATAAATGAAGAACAAAAAGGCTGCTGCAAAGGAGCACGAGGATGTAAAGAGCAACTGATAATAGATGCAGAGGTGATGTATCAAGGTAAAACTAAACAAAGGTCGCTACACTATGCATACGTTGATTACCAAAAAGCTTTTGATAGTGTACCCCACTCATGGTTACTAAAGATATATAAAGTAGATCCTAAATTGATACAGTTCCTAAACATAGTAATGAAAAATGGGAAAACCACACTTAACATCCAAACAAATTCAAATATCACATCACAGCCAATACAGATTATGCGTGGAATATACCAAGGAGACTCACTAAGTCCTTTCTGGTTCTGCCTTGCTCTGAACCCACTATCCAACATGCTAAATAATACAAATCATGGATACAATATTACTGGAACATACCAACACAAAATCACACATTTGCTATACATGGATGATCTAAAACTACTGGCAGCAACAAATCAACTCAACCAATTACTAAAGCTAACAGAAGTATTCAGCAATGATATAAATATGGATTTCGGAACAGACAGATGTAAGAAAAATAGCGTAGTCAAGGGAAAACACACTAAACAAGAAGATTACTTATTGGATAACCACAGCGACTGCATAGAAGTGATGGAAAAAACAGATGCCTATAAATATCTAGGATACAGGCAAAAAATAGGAATAGATAATACAAATATTAAAGAAGAACTAAAAGAAAAAATATACAAAGACTAACAAAAATACTGAAAACAGAATTGACAGCAAGAAACAAGACAAAAGCTACAAATACTTATGCTATACCAATATTGACCTATTCATTTAGAGCAGTGAAATGGAGTAACACAAAACTGAAGCACTCAGTACACTTATACGATCACAATGCCACAAATATAGAATACATCACATACATTCAGCAACAGAAAGATTCACATTAAGCAGAAAGGAAGGAGGAAAAGGATTTATCGACATAAAAAACCTAAATTATGGACAGGTAGACAATTTAAGAAAATTCTTTATAGAATGAGCAGAAACTAGCAAAATATGCAAAGCAATCACTCATATAAATACATCGGCTACACCACTGCAGTTTCATAACCACTTCTACAACCCTTTAGATCACATAACATCAACAGATACGAAGAAAGTAAATTGGAAAAAGAAAACACTACATGGCAAGCACCCGTATCATCTAACACAGCCACACATCGACCAAGACGCATCCAACACATTGCTAAGAAAAGGCAATATATACAGTGAGATGGAAGGATTCATGATTGCAATACAGGATCAAACAATAAGCACCAGATATTACAGCAAGCATATTATTATAGATCCCAATACGACAACAGATAAATGCAGACTTTGCAAACAACAAATAGAAACAGTAGATCACATCACAAGCGGATGTACAATACTAGCTAATACAGAATACACCAGAAGACATGACAATGTAGCAAAAATAATACATCAACAACTTGCCATACAACATAAACTAATAAAACAACACGTTCCCACATACAAGTATGCACAACAAAATGTATTGGAGAATGATGAATACAAATTATACTGGAACAGTACCACTATAACAGATAAAACAACACCACATAACAAACCTGACATCATACTCACCAATAAAAAGAAGAAATTAACACAACTAATCAAAATATCCATACCCAATACAACAAATATACAGAAGAAAACAGGAGAAAAAATTGAAAAATACACCCAACTGGCTGAGAAAGTCAAGGACATGTGGCATCAGGATAAAGTTGACATTATACCAATTATACTATCAACTACAGGAGTCATCCCACAAAATATCCACCAGTACATCAATGCAATACAGCTACATGCAAATGTATATATACAACTACAGAAATCTGTAATTATTGATACATGTTCAATTACCCGAAAGTTCCTAAATACAATGTAACATATACCGTACAGTTAAAAGGGAGTCACACTTGATCAAGGTCCGCGTCACTTTCCATTTTTAACCAGACATAACGTCTGAGAAAGGAAAGAAATGATAATAATAATAAAAGAATTTAAGAGAATCACAGATAAACAGTGATCTCTAGATGAAATGAACATAATAGAATTTTATATTATATGGTACAGATCTTTGAGTGAACAGTCATTTGAGAAATAATGGAAAAAGTTTTTGGATCGTATTTATACATTAACTTTATTAACACTACATTATAATTTTTTAACTAAAAATGTTTGACTTATTCTTCCCCAAATTTATGTTGATGCTAGATGCAACACTTAAATTCTGAAGAGTGTACAGTTGACAACTTACAGAAGTTATTTGGGAAACTATGCACATTGTTGATAAAAATTAAGAACTTTTAACATTCTTTTTATAAAATTATTTCCAGCCAGCATCATTTTTTAAATGGATCTACACTTGTTAAGTTGCACTTTTGGTTTTAAAAGTGTTTATTTTTCTTTAGGCTGTGCTGTCATTTCTTGGCGAACAATTGGACATTCTACATCACAGCGAAGCACCTGAATTTGAACATGCATTCCATATCCTAGAAATTTTGTATAGTATGGAAACAACATATATTTCATGTCTTTCATCAGTACAAAAGAACTCATTCTGCAAGTGGATGTTGCAGAAATGTTTCAGTTTGGCAAAGTAAGTATATCTTCATACATACAAAAACAAGTGTATGAGGTGTGTCCAAAAAGAAACCGAACTTTTGAAATACTGCACCAACCAGTAGGAGAGTGTACTGTGGCTACTGATGACATTTAGCAGCAGGTTTAAACTGTTTGCTGGGTGTGCATATGCGCGTGTAGGTTTTGCTACAAACTTGGGAAAACTTTCGCAGAGATATTTCAATTGTTTTCTGAAATGAAGGTGCACTCATCGCAGTGAGTGGATAAAGGGCCCCTTGTCCAAAAATATGTGCAGATGAGTCGGTCCAAGACCATGCTCATGTTTTTTGTTACCAAGGCATTGTCCATCAGGAATTTGTACACATGGTCAGATGGTAAACGAGGCAGTCCACCAGCGAATCCTAGTGCACTGGGATGCTTTCTGCAGATTTGGAAGTTGCATCATGACAATGCGCTGGGTCAAGTGCCACTCCTTGTCCATAGCTGTAAAGTAAAACATCACATTCCCGTGTTCTCCAGACCTAGTCCAGCAGACTTTTTCCTGTTCCCCAAACTGAAAACAATGTTGAAAGATTGTTGTTTCCAAACCATGGATGAGATTCAGGACGATGTGACAAGAGCCCTATGCACCATCCTAGAAATTGCATTCCAGGAGGATTTCCAAAAGTGGAAGAAGCGATGGGAATAGTATATTGCCAGTAGGTGGGACTATTTGGAAGGGGGGGGGGGGGAGGAGGCAGTGCTTAAAATGTTGTATAACAATCAATAAAGGTGGTGGTGTAGCAAAAGTTCAATTTCGTTTTGAACAAACCTCATTCAATATGAACAATGATGAAATAATCCTGTAATGGTACTAGGTGCACGTGGCATTCCCCTCACCTTCTTATTAGATTTTGCTGGATGTTCATGTGTTTATATATTGTTTGAATTATGATGATAAAGTGGCATTTTTGATTTTAATTCCACAATTTTTATCATATTCAGCATTAATGGTGATGGAGCTTCAAAGCAGTTACACAGATTGCTGCTGAAGATCAGTCAGAAGCTTGTAACTTGCATGATAAATGAAGGAAGTTTCTCAAAAGAATGTCTTCACTACATCCTTGTGGCTCTTTTGGAAGAGACTGAGCCTGATAGCAGTGGCAGTTATAACCTAGCAAAAGAATTATTATTTGCCAATAGACGCTACTTGGAAACGCAGATACGGAATGTGAGTGTACCACCTGTTAACCTCTATGGAAGGACAATTTCAGCTATTGAAAAAGTGAGAGTTAGTGTAATCTGACATTACTTCCTTGTCAGAGAAATCACAGGGATGCCCCTGTTTTATTCTCACTATGTTATCATACATTTAGTAACAGGATATGTGAAATGTATTGCTTGTTCCAAATTTTTAAAGTCAAAATTACACAGTGACAGGAGCCTAAGCTGAGTACTTTGAGATCAGGAAATAGCAGTTGACAGTGAAAACTTCGTTTTGTATTGTCATTGTGGGGTTACTGCATTTTACTTTGGCCGTGCTGATCACGCAGTACTCCCATATAGTTCTTGAACTGTAGTACACCCCAAAACAATTGGCTACCCACTCTACAGTAGACTTGAAGTTCTCGTTGACAAATTACTTTATTGTTGAACTTCGTTACAAAACATTTGATGTCTCATAAGATGCTATCATAAAGGGTTTATCCAGAGACTTCAGATAAAAGACTGCCTAATTATACATCCAAGATTGATATTATTTTCTTCATCATTGTTAACTTTGGGTTTCATGGAATCTTCTATCTGGCATATTCCTTGAAGCTCCAGTTGACGAAGATGTCTCTCTGCTGCACTTCCTCTGATGACGTAAAATTGGCTGCTGTGTCCTAACACCACCAATAGCCAAATGAATGCCTCAGACAGAAGATGCACAAATACAAGGTCTGGCAAATGTGTTCGCTACATAAATAAATAAAACAAGAGTTTAGCAGATATGTTATTTAACATCATTAAATACAAGAGTAATGCTATACTTTTACTTATTGACACACAACATCAAGGGACAGAAATTTTATGGTGGTAACATTTGCACCTATTTTCAGGTCCTGTTAGCCTCAAAATTTCTGCAACCTTTCGCCTGCTGTCTTTATGAATGAGTGAATGTAATTGACTTCTGTATATCAAACAATGGAAAATCCGCGATGGAATGTAACAATATTATGAAAAGAATAGTTGCTACTCACCATATAGTAGAGATGCTGAGAGTCGCAGGTAGGCACAACAAAAATACTGTCACAAAATAATCTTTCGGCCAACAAGGCCTTTGTCACGACCCCCCCCCCCCCCCCTCTCTCTAACACAAACACAACTCACACATACAAGACTATAGTCTCTTGCAGCTGAAGCCAGACTACAAACAGCAGCATATGATGAGAGGGGCAACTGGGTTGGGGTAAGGAGGAGGCTGGGGTGGGGAAGGGGAGGGATTGCAGGGTAAGGGTGGGGAAAGATAAAGTAGTGTTACTTAAACATCAATATCTGATACATATAATATTATCGATACTGTTTTTAAAAACTTCAGCATGTTGATTAACTTTCAATTGTTCTGTGCAAGTATTTCAGATGTAAAAATAGCTTCCTAAGAAATTTTTTATTGTTTGAAGACAATGCAAGATATGAGAATGTTGTTTTATAAAAAGTAAGGTATTTAAATTCGTTGTTTTAGTCTGTTGTTTAAAATACGACACTACAGGATATGCAAACTTTGTTTTATAAAAAGTGAAGCATTTGAATTCTTCTCCTTTAGTCTCCTGAGTTTTTCATTAATTATTTTTGCTGCCTTGGAGAAAACCGTCTCTGCAGGAACTGAAGTCACTGAACAGCACAAATATTTAGTGGCAATTACATGCAACATACTATTACATTTTACCCAATAACTAATAGACAAGTGTGCTTCTCTATTACAGACTTTTCAAAATGTTGACATAGGTCAATTGTGGAATCACTGACTATTGCAACGACATCAGTGTTACACTATTGCTGATTAGACAGAAAAAGTAGATGATCCGATTTCAAACTGGTAGGCGTATCGGTCAACATATTAGCACGCTCATGGATGCATCTGTTTCAGGTATTATTCTTGGTGTTGATGTGATGATAACAGCATACTCGTTCTGAAGTAACTGTGCAGCATTGTCTGTCTCTTGAAATTTCCTGAAACCAAGTTATTTAAACCTAGGATCTAATAATGTTGCAAGCATATTAACAGTCTGTGTGTTAAATGGTTTCAGTCTGTCATTTATTGATTTAATCAAGGAATCAAGAACACTTCATTCTTCATTAGTTGTTAAGGTGCTTTCCAAGTCTGATAACTTTGCAGGAATACCTTGTATAAGAGGTATAACTAAGGAAGCAGTTATAATGATACTGTTTTCCCCAAGATTTTAATGAAGTGACTGATACCACCTTTTTTATATGCATCTGGGTAGTTATCGGATGATACTGTGCTTCCTAAGTCCTTGTATGTGTATCTTTATAGGTACTGACCTATCCAATTTGTTAAAACACGGAATATTTTTGTGAAAACATATAGGATATTCTGGAAGGTCACATATTGTCATAATTGTCAATAGATTGTCATTAACAAAATTATTTTCAAATGCTAAATCAAATATCTAATTGAGAAATTGAAGTAATAAATATATAGCAACAAATGTTAAGAGGCTGTGAAAATGTTGGCATAAATAACTAATACCTCTAATTATCGTAATTGCACTTGGTTAATGAGTTAACACAGAAAACCTCATTATCTTGAGAAACAGCTTAAAAGTTATTAACAAGCGATGTATTTTCATTTGTTATCTATTTTTATGTCCTCAGTAATTAATATTCTTTGTAATCACATTTTTAATTAACCCTCCAATTGTTTATATCGCACAACTTTTCGATTTCCAGGATTTGAGGCCTTATTTGTTCATTTTATGTATGTAATCGGATAAAGCACGAGTTCTGTACTGCCATTGAATGTTAGTAACCAAATCCAAACTGTAATTAAATACATAATTGAAATAATACAAGAGACATTACTATAATTAAAGTTCAGATTGATTTTCTTATGGAAAACTACAGATATTACTACAAAAAATTATGTCATTTGATATTGTATTTTATACCTTATTTGGCTGTAACATCAGTTTCTTTACATTTTGGAAGTTTTAATTGTAACATCAAAATTGTACAAAATTAATAACGGGTTATTTTGAAATTTATTGTTAAAATTCTGTCTAAAGCGACACAACGATGCTGCAAGGTGGTCAGTCAGTCAGTGTTTTGTTTACGTGTAGAGTGTGTAGTTCGGTTGTCAATAAATTTTGTGAAGCTCGAAACTTTTGTTTTCAGTCATCAATGAATCCCAGGCAAACAAAATTTAAGTTAAGTGTTAACGATCTGAGGAGAACGTTACACAGTAACATATTGTTGTTGCTGTTAGTTCAAATGGTTCATGAGACCTGTTATATCTCTTATAGCTAAGTAATTTTGTGTTGTGAGGGAAGGTAGTGTTTTGCACTTTCAGTGATTGCAATTGCAAACTCACTTTGTACTTCCAAAATTCTTTTGAACATGTAGTGAGAGCTATTCCATTGGCTTGGCATCTCTTGTATCAGTTTTGCTCTTTTTTTAGCATTGTGCAGTTTGTCAATGGCTAGTGTAGCATTATGAAAGAAAGTCACAATAGCTTTTGTTTTCAATAACATTTCGGAAAATGATTCCACTTTGAAACAAAGTTGATGCTGTGGGCAAAACAGGATGAATGTTGAATCCTTAAGATTTCGGAAGTTATTTTCATAACTGCAGTGTTGTCTGTAACCACTACTACTGTCTTATCACAAATATTGTATTCTAGTAAGATATAATTGCTGATATGAAAAAAAATTGTAATATTAAAATTAACTTCCAGTATGTCTGAAATTTTGCATAATATTCTCAACAAATTATTTTTTCAAGGTCTTATTATGTGAAAAATTACTTGAGCCAGTATATTACTTGTCGATGCTAAGTTGATCTTCAACGTCTTAGAAGCATGGGGAATGTAGGAAGAAGAAGTTGGAGGAGGAGGAGGAGGAGGAGGAGGGGGGGGGGGGTCACCACGAGGAATAGGTATGCGAGAGGGGAAAATCTGCCATGCAATGCTGCTACGTTAGGTGTGCATGCTTGCTGATGAATTTCAGCAGATAGGGTATAAACTGCACACAGGAGTAAGAATGTGTAGTGAAAGTGTGGTAAAGAGACCAGGGGTGTTTTTCAGTTTAGTTGACACTGAATACAATATAATAGGGCCATCACTCCACTGATTTTCGACAAAGGCCTTGTTGACCAAAAGCTTATATTTTGACAGTCTGCAACTCAGCATCTCTGCTATATAGTGAGTAGCAAGTTTCCTTTTCATAATATTGTTACAGTCCATCCTGGATTAATATACCCAGGCCACTCACAGTTCGCACTTGACAGCTCCTGATAGATAGCATTTTGTTGCCTTTACTGTAGTTGCATTACAACAACTAAAAATAGAAATAAATGGTTGTAGCTCCATCATAAGTTGCATTGAAAAGTATCTATTTTTTATTTATTGCTAAAAAGTCAAGTTGTGGACCTGCAAGTTCATAAAAACACCTTGAATTACACAATAGCTGAGAGTTTTCCATTACCATTGAAAGTTTCAGTTCAGTTAATATGGCCTATATTTACAACTTGCTATGGTTAGCCTTTTTTGGCAAAAGATATTCTTTAATATTGACACCATTTTATAAGTACCATAAGTTTTAATTCTGTCCAGATTCACTAACACAATGGAAGCACTTCCGTGTAAACTACACACCAATGCATGTTGTTTATGTACTCGGAAGACAGCAACACATTTATGGTAACGCCATGACCAACTGATTTTGCGATGCTGTTGGTTCAGATGGCGTTGGGGTTCACATTCATTTCTCACTTGTTACTCTGTTATTGTACAAACTTGAAATACACCTCTCCAAGTGTAAAACGTTGGGCGGTCCGTTGTAAATGGTGAGTGGCAGCAACAATTTTTGGGAAGGTACATTCAGAGACTTCCACATTCAGATGTGTTGCTTATGCATAAGAAAATAAATTTATCCTGTTGAAACACAATTATTCAATCATTTTTAAGGTTGACAGTATAAGTATACATAAACAGAACACAAATGGCACGACGTCTTCTATCGACAAGAGGGGTGGGAGTGGGTTTTGGGGGGGGGGGGGGGGGGGGGGGTGAAGCTGCCAAGAAAAAACTTCACAAGCTATGCCGACTTGACTTGTACCAACATGTAGCAATCGCAAGAGTGAACTGAATCTCAGCATGGTATTGACAAGTTAAAGACAGAAAAATTTTAAAAGGATTTACTTACATGTGCCATACATTCTGTGTTGTGATGACCTGCAATTTTTCTCAATTTTAATATAGATCAAACGAATTTTTCATCCATTGCAAAGTGGCAAGTCACTGTCAGTATGCCTTTATTTGTGTCGCTTATCAACATGTCCATTGTAACACTCAAAACATTACATTTGGTAAGGGTTTTAACTGATTTATTTTTTATCTCCTCATATATGCAGTTTTGGGATCAGTGAACATTTAAGTGTGGTTTTATCTGGCAACTCATGTCTGTTGTGTAAGGCATGTACAAATTTTTTCAAACCTAGATGGTTGGAATTTCTGTATGGCAACATATTGCTAGTGATCATTTGTGTGTAAAGAGAATCAATTTCTCTCTTTACTTTTGTCGTGGTAAAAAGTAATTTTTTTTAAATAATTTTTGTGGAGCTTCTTGGTTTTGTTTTGGTTGCACCACTAGCGTTTGATTTAGCTCATAAGTTGATCCCTCACCCTTCAGTTTTATTACTAATCCATGGTTCCTTAGTTTTTCACCATGCTTTTCTTTTTAAGTGGTCTCTTAAATTAGTTGTATTCCCTGAATATTTATCTTCTTTTCTGCAGATGGTGCACTTCACAACCTGACTATTAGCCCCCATTTTCTTAAAAAAAATTCCATGTATATGATTGATTTTAATGATTCATTTTCAAAACAATAACAACAAACTATTTATGCACTACTTACACAAACAAAGCAATATTGGAAGCGTGGCTTTTCCTTGGCCAACAGAGACTATCACTGGCACATGAAAAGTACTGATCATTCATGTCGGCACCATTCGGAGCACTTCATGGCGATTGTGCTCTTTGTCTCACTGTTGGCATTGACAGCGATTCAACAGTTGTGACACTATAGTTGGGTGACGAAGAATAATCGTATTGTTGTGTGGCATTTAAATAATGAAATTAGTAATGAAGAAATTGTTTTTGGCTCACTGAGGTCAGCTTCTACGATACCACGAAGAGTTATAAGCTTTAGGGAGAGCATTCTTCCTCATAACACTGGAAAAAATTATTAATCAGGTCTCAGAATGCAGTAAACTTGAAAAAATAGAAAATATAAAAATAATGGTGAGCTTAATGCACTCGCTTCCCAATTTTCAAACAGGGGATTTCATCATTAATAGACAAGATCTTAAGAAATAAGTACAGGATTAGGAGCTTTTGAAAAACATTCCCAGATATTCACCATCAACTCTTGGCAAGAAGAGGTTAGTTTCGCCTTTCATCTACTGAAACACTCGCATTTCACCCACATGTCTTATGAATATGCATTACAGTACTGAGAGAACAAACAGCACATAAATACAGCTGCACATTTTAATAATTATGTCCAGCCACCATACAAATAACAAACTTGACACTCGACAGGTTGTGCTTTTACTTTAAGGTTGTGCTTTTACTTTATTCAATTTTGCTGGAATTGGTGCATCCTTGTCCATCTGCTTAGCTGGGTGGTAACGTGCTTGCCTCCCATGCAAGTTGGCTCGAGTTCAATTCCCAGCTGGGTTAGAGATTTTCTCCGCTCGGGTACTTGATGTTGTGCTGTCCTCATCATCATTTCATCCTTATCACCAGTGCGCAAGTCGCCCAATGTAGCATCAACTGAAATAAGACTTGCACTTGGCGGCTGAACTTCCCCAGATGGGGCCTCCCGTCCAACAGTGCCATACACTCATTTCTATTTTGGTGCGTCCTTGAAGGAACAAGTTCTGCTAATCGAACACAACACAGGTAACAAACACAATCACAATATTTATGCTTCTACAAAAGCAGAGGTGACGCAGGGCATTAGGACTCCATCAGTGGTTTGTTTCTGAATCACCTTATATATTAACATGTACCATTGAAAACATTTGTAAGTACAATTTGGGCCGAGAAGCAGAAGAGGACAAGGGTGGGAGTGTTTAATTAATAATGATAATAATCATATTTATTTTAAAATGCATTATGCAGTACAAACGAATGCTTAACAAATTTTTAAAATATGATTTTTCTCCTCTACTAACTGCTTTGTATTACAACAATGTTTTACATTTTTATTCCGTGATGCAACTAAGTATGCTCACTCAGTTGAAGATGACAATCTGTATAATGCGCGTTCATGAATCCAAGCTATTTGCGTGTAACAATATTATGAAAAGGAAAGTTGTTACTCACCATATAGTGGAGATGCTGAGTTGCAGACAGGCACAGCACTGCACAGCCCTTATTCCACCATTACACCCAGTATTTTTACTTACCTCTTTTTCTGTTACATGCAAGCCCCCCCCCCCCCCCCCCCCCCCCGCTCCCCTGCCCTCAGTCTAACCTGCTGCACTTCATTGTCCACCACCCCTACCCTACTATCCCTTTTCCTTATCCTCACCCACTCGTTAAACCCATCATGCTCTGGTGCTGCTGCTCGCAGTGCAGTTTCAGTTGCCTGAGACTGCAGTTGCGCGCACGTGTGTGTGTGTGTGTGTGTGTGTGTGTGTGTGTGTGTTTCTGTCATGTGTTTTTGACGAAGGCCTTACTGGCTGAAAGCTTTATTTTTGACAGTCTTTTTGTTGTGCCTATTTGTGACTCAGCATCTCCGCTTTATGATGAGTTCCAACTTTCCTTTTCATAATATTGTTACATTCCATCCTGGATTTTCCATTGTTATTTATGTGTATAATTTTTACCATAACCATCTGATCGGTATGAGATGCTCATGACCATTGGTTATCATCACACGAAGACAAATAAGAAAAATGCCATCTCACACGTCCCCTCTCCCACAGCAGCCACACTCTTAACAACACATGTTTATAAACAGCATAGACTGGCTAAGGCACCACCATATTTGATGTTGCCTACGCACCATCATGCAGTCTACTTTCCCTCTACACTCCACACGCCATGGCTGTTATAGGATCCGACAATTTTTCGTGCATAAATTAAAGAAGAATTACATTATAAATGACGTGACTATTGATAGTTAAACCAGGCTACCGATAGTGATGATTGTGGCGTGCAGATGCTATTGATTAATCATTAGTGTATTGATGTTTAAGTAACACTACAGTAAAGTGCTGCTGGGGGAGCGTGCAGGGACTAGACAGTCTGGAGGTTAGACAGTGGGCAGGGGAGAAAGGGGGGAGGTAGCAGAACAGGAGAGAAATAAAAAAGACAGGGTGTATTGGTGGAATAGAGGGTTGTGTAGCACTGGAATGGGAACAGGGAAGGGGCTAGATGGGTGAGGATTACGACTAATGAAGGTTGAGGCCAGGAGGGTTACAGGAACAGAGGATATATTACAGGGAGAGTTCCCACCTGCACAATTCAGAAAAGCTGGTGATGGTGGGAAGGATCCATATGGCACAGGCTGTGAAGCAGTCATTGAAATGAAGAACGTCTTGTTGGGCAGTGTGCTCAGCAACAGGGTAGTCCAGTTGTTTTCTCGGCCGCAGTTTGTTGGTAGCCTATCGTACGGACAGAGTGCTTGTTGGTTGTCATGCCCATGTAGAATGGAGCACAGTGGTTGCAGCCTAGCTTGTAGATCACATGACTAGATTCACAAGTAGCCCTGTCTTTGATGGGATATGTGAAGTTTGTGACCAGACTGGAGTTGGTGGTAGCGGGAGGATGTACAGGACAGGCCATGCATTTAGGTCTATTACAGGGATATCAGCCATGAGGCAAAGGATTGGGAGCAGGGGTTGTGTAGGAATGGACAAGGATATTGTATAGGTTAGGTGGACTCTGGAATACCACTGTGGTGTGGGCGGATGGGGGGGGGGGGGGGGGAGTAAGGATAGAGGGTAGGACATTTCTCATTTCAGAGCATGACGAGAGATAGTCGAAACCTTGGTGGAATGCAATTCAGTTGCTCTGGACCAGGGTGGTACTGAGTTACGAGGGGAATCCTCCTCTGTGGTCAGACGGTGGGACTTTGCAAGGTGGTGGGTGACTGAAAAGATAAGGCACAGGTGATTTGTTTTTGTACTAGGTTTGGACGGTCTGTAATGGCCTCAGTAAGACCCTTGGTATATTTCGAGAGGGACTGCTCGTCACTGCTGATATGACAGCTATGTGTGTCTAGGCTGTATGGAAGGACTTCTTGGTATAGAATGGATGGCATCTGTTGAAGTGGTGGTATCGCTGGTGGTTGGTAGACTTGATGTGGACAGAGGTACTGATGTAGCCATCTTTGAGGTGGAGATCTAGGAAGGTGGCTCGTTGGGTTGAGTAGGACCAGGTGAAGCGAATGGGAGAGAAGGTGTTGAGGTTCTGGAGGAATGTGGATTGGGTGTCGTCACCTTCAGTCCAGATCATGAATATAAAGGAGGGACGATGGATATACTTGAAGAGTTAGAAATTTACATCCATGCAAAGCAAGAGGATAAAAATCTGTTGAATGAGCAAACTGAGTGTAAAAATAATTCCTTTTTCGAAATTTTTCATGACCTATTACCCTGATATCAAGAACATTTAATAGTCCCTGGATACGTTTGCCTCCCTATATCTTGATTTGTAATGCATTGTCCTCACTAGAGTTCCACTAGAAACGACTATACTGTTATCGATTCTTACCAGCAATGTTTCCTATAACCTTTGACTCTGTGGTTTCATCTTGACCACACATCGATGTTAGCAAACCGCCTCAGTCTGTGTCGCCTGGCCACCAAGAGTTGTTGCAGGATGGTATGTAGAGCATAAAACGTAGTGTGTTGACATCTTCTTGAAACTCTATTATTTACCCCCATTTTGTATTTTAGATTTGATTCACGGATCCAGTTGTATGGCTTCTTCCGTGTATAGCGATTTTACGACTATGACGAGTGGTGAGCGACATATTTTACTCTATAACACACTAACTACAAACATCTTTGATTATGCATCAAATATTGCAGTAGGTATTAGAGAAGGTGCTTGAAAGGTTACAAGTAGCGTGAGAGTTAAATTCTTTTATATAAATATCTCGCCCGATAAAAATATTTTAGGTGTTGATTCTTCATACAGCTTTTTTGTAATATTTACCAATTACTTCCGACACCCATCTGGTACATTGGGCAATAAGGTTACGCAATATTTGCATTTCGTCTGTCAGCCTCTTCCTACATGAATCGTAGTAAATGGGTTGTTGTTGTTGTGGTCGTCAGTCCTGAGACTGGTTTGATGCAGCTCTCCATGCTACTCTATCCTGTGCAAGCTTCTTCATCTCCCAGTACCTACTGCAACCTACATCCTTCTGAATCTGATTAGTGTATTCATCTCTTTGTCTCCCTCTACAATTTTTACCCTCCACACTGCCCTCCAGTACTAAATTGGTGATCCCTTGATGCCTCAGAACATGTCCTACCAACCGATCCCTTCTTCTGGTCAAGCTGTGCCACAAACTTCTCTTTTCCCCAATCCTATTCAGTACTTCCTCATTAGTTATGTGATCTACCCATCTAATCTTCAGCATTCTTCTGTAGCACCACATTTCGAAAGCTTCTATTCTCTTCTTGTCCAAACTATTTATCATCCATGTTTCACTTCCATACATGGCTACACTCCATACAAATACTTTCAGAAACGACTTCCTGACGTTTAAATCTATACTCGATGTTAACAAATTTCTCTTCTTCAGAAACGCTTTCCTTGCCATTGCCAGTCCACATTTTATATCCTCTCTACTTCGATCATCATCAGTTATTTTGCTCCCCAAATAGCAAAACTCCTTTTTTAAGTGTCTCATTTCCTAATCTAATTCCCTCAGCATCACCTGACTTAATTCGACTACATTCCATTATCCTTGTTTTGCTTTTGTTGATGTTCATCTTATATCCTCCTTTCAAGACACTATCCATTCCATTCAACTGCTCTTCCAAGTCCTTTGCTGTCTCTGACAAAATTACAAGGTCATCGGCGAACCTCAAAGTTTTTATTTCTTCTCCATGTATACCTACTCCAAATTTTTCTTTTGTTTCCTTTACTGCTTGCTCAATATACAGATTGAATAACATTAGGGAGAGGCTACAACCCTGTCTCACTCCCTTACCAACCACTGCTTCCCTTTCATGCCCCTCGACTCATAACTGCAATCTGGTTTCTGTACAAATTGTAAACAGCCTTTCAGTCCCTGTATTTTACCCCTGCTACCTTTAAAATTTGAAAGAGAGTATTCCAGTCAACATTGTCAAAAGCTTTCTCTAAGTCTACAAATGCTAGAAACGTAGGTTTGCCTTTCCTTAATCTTTCTTCTAAGGTAAGTCGTAAGGTCAGTACTGCCTCACATGTTCCAACATTTCTACGGAATCCAAACTGATCTTCCCCCAGGTCGGCTTCTACCAGTTTTTCCATTCGTCTGTAAAGAATTCTTGTTACTATTTTGCAGCTGTGACTTATTAAACAGATAGTTTGGTAATTTTCACTTCTGTCAACACCTGCTTTCTTTGGGATTGGAATTATTATATTCTTCTTGAAGTCTGAGGGTATTTCGCCTGTTTCATACATCTTGCTCACCAGATGGTAGAGTTTTGACAGAATGGCTCTCCCAAGGCCGTCAGTAGTTCCAATGGAATGTTGTCTACTCCGGGGGCCTTGTTTCGACTCAGGTCTTTCAGTGCTCTGTCAAACACTTCGCACAATATCATATCTCCCATTTCATCTTCGTCTACCTCCTCTTCCATTTCCATAATATTGTCAAGTACATCGCCCTTGTATAGACCCTCTATATACTCCTTCCACCTTTCTGCTTTCCTTTCTTTGGTTAGAACTGGGTTTCCATCTGAACTCTTGATATTCATACAAGTGGTTCTCTTTCCTCCAAAGGTCTCTTTAATTTTCCTGTAGGCAGTATCTGTGTTACCCCTAGTGAGATAAGCCTCTACATCCTTACATTTGTCCTCTAGCCATCCCTGCTTAGCCATTTTGCACTTCCTGTCGATCTCATTTTTGAGACGTTTGTATTCCTTTTTGCCTGCTTCATTTACTGCATTTTTATATTTTCTCCTTTCATCAATTAAATTCAATATTTCTTGTGTTACCCAAGGATTTCTACTAGCCCTCGTCTTTTTACCTACTTGATCCCCTGCTGCCTTCACTACTTCATCCCTCAAAGCTACCCATTCTTCTTCTACTGTATTTCTTTCCCCCATTCTTGTCAGTTGTTCCCTTATGCTCTCCCTGAAACTCTGTACAACCTCTGGTTCTTTCAGTTTATCCAGGTCCCATCTCCTTAAATTCCCACCTTTTTGCAGTTTCTTCAGTTTTAATCTACAGGTCATAACCAATAGATTGTGGTCAGAGTCCACATCTGCCCCTGGAAATGTCTTACAATTTAAAACCTGGTTCCTAAATCTCTGTCTTACCATTATATAATCTATCTGATACCTTTTAGTATCTCCAGGGTTCTTCCATGTATACAAGCTTCTTTCATGATTCTTAAACCAAGTGTTAGCTATGATTATGTTGTGCTCTGTGCAAAATTCTACCAGGCAGCTTCCTCTTTGATTTCTTAGCCCCAATCCATATTCACCTACTATGTTTCCTTCTCTCCCTTTTCCTACACTCGAATTCCAGTCACCCATGACTATTAAATTTTCGTCTCCCTTCACTATCTGAATAATTTCTTTTATCTCATCATACATTTCTTCAATTCCTTCGTCATCTGCAGAGCTAGTTGGCATATAAACTTGTACTACTGTAGTAGGTGTGGGCTTCGTATCTATCTTGGCCACAACAATGCGTTCGCTGTGCTGTTTGTAGTAGCTTACCTGCATTCCTATTTTCCTGTTCATTATTAAACCTAGTCCTGCATTACCCCTATTTGATTTTGTGTTTATAAACCTGTAGTCACCTGACCAGAAGTCTTGTTCCTCTTGCCACCGAACTTCACTAATTCCCACGATATCTAACTTTAACCTATCCATTTCCCTTTTTAAATTTTCTAACCTACCTGCCCGATTAAGGGATCTGACATTCCACGCTCCGATCCGTAGAATGCCAGTTTTCTTTCTCCTTATAACGACATCCTCTTGAGTAGTCCCCATCCGGAGATCCGAGTGGGGGACTATTTTACCTCCGGAATATTTTACCCAAGAGGACGCCATCATCATTTAATCATACAGTAAAGCTGCATGCCCTCGGGAAAAATTATGGCTGTACTTTCCCCTTGCTTTCAGCCGTTCACAGTACCAGCACAGCAAGACCGTTTTGGTTATTGTTACCAGGCCAGATCAGTCAATCATCCAGACTGCTGCCCCTGCAACTACTGAAAAGGCTGCTGCCCCTCTTCAGGAACCACACGTTTGTCTGGCCTCTCAACAGATACCCCTCCATTGTGGTTGTACCTACGGCACGGCTATCTGTATCACTGAGGCACGCAAGCCTCCCCACCAACGGCAAGGTACATGGTTCATGGGGGGGAAGAGTAAATGGGTATATTAACTTTTAATACCACGGCAATGCCGATGTAGATTTAAGTGACAGGATGGGGAGTAAATGGGTATATTAACTTTTAATACCACGGCAATGCCGATGTAGATATAAGTGACAGGATGGGGGCAAAAAAAAAAGTGTAGATAGCCATCGACACGTGAGATAAGGGGTTTGTATCCGAAGTTCACATTTTATATTTTTAATTTTGAATCATATATGTTGAGTGTTTGTGCTTGGTTCACATCAGACCTGTATTATTTGAACTTAATCGAACCACTGCGTCCCCATCGAATTACGTGGCGTCTGATACATTTTAAGCTAGTGAGTTTTTACACCTATTTGGTAACGTTGAGATGATGTTTTAGACTTACGTCTGATAACATTCCCCGGTTGGGTATTTGTATAACCTTACCACAATTTAGTATAAGGGGGTGTTTACCACAGTGAGTATATGGGTAGCTGGTACTGAGGATGGATGAACAGTTTTACAGACACAGCGTTATAGATGTTACCCCCTCAAGATTTAATGATATCGATACGCATAAATAGGCAGTGACTTATATTTTAACTTTGTCCAGATCATCAGTGATGTACCAGCATGATTACTTATATTCTCATGGATATTGTTAGGTCAATGTTGCCATATATCTTCAAATGAGATACTTATAATACTTGAGTACTCGCATTCGGGAGGACGACGGTTCAATCCCGCGTCCGGCCATCCTGATTTAGGTTTTCCGTGATTTCCCTAAATCACTCCAGGCAAATGCCAGGATGGTTCCTTTGAAAGGGCACGGCCGACTTCCTTCCCTGTTCTTCCCTAATCCAATGAGACCGATGACTCACTGTCTGGTCTCCTCCCCAACAACAACCCAACCCAACTTGAGTACTGATGATGATGGAGATTGTAGTATATTACTTTGGAATTCCGTATACTATACTTAGATGCTATTTTGATATTTGCCAATATAAGGCACTTATAGTCAATACTACATTTTTTCCTTCCCATGGAAGTTGTCCACTGCCATAACTTACAAATATGTCCAACGTCATTTTCTAACCCTTTTTGGATTACTGTACTGTTCACCTATCGTTGCACTCTTGAGTTGCCACTTAATCAATTTTATACTTGATGCAATGTTGCATTACATGACATTCAGCTAATGGGTACAGGTCCATTATTGTTTTTGACCAGTTTTTAGGTACCGTGACATTTTGACCCATGCAGATAATTTCCGACTCATTAAGGTCATTAGACAGAATATGATGATACTGGATGATGTACTTAAGATCCGGATAGTCATCTCATACGCTACTACACCTGGCCTTTATGCAACCTGAGAGTGATTTGACATGGTTATAAGTGATACCCTTAGTCTTAGGGATGATATACCTACATTTAATTTTGAGATTTATGTTCAGACATATAGGCGGCCTCTTATATTTCTCTTTTTTTCCCATTCCTTTTTATTCTATTGATTCCACTTGGTATAATTCTGCATAATTGTATAGGACTTATATGTAGTATGTAGGGAGATAGACATTTTTTGGTATACTGAGATTGAGAATCTTCTTTGTAACCATGACTATATGAGCCAACTACTGCCGTTGCATTAATCCACTCAGCACAATGTAGGGTTGTCCTACATAAGAGTCCTAATGAAGTGTTTACGAGACCAGATGTTTGATGATTTTACTTCGTGAATGCAATTGGGCTTTAAGACAAGCTCATTTATGCTGTCTATCATTAATATTGCGGCAGCTGTTTGTCGTACCATACATATTACGACCTAGACCACACATAAGTAACTATGTATTCTGACATGGTTGTCACATTTTCTTTATTTTAATTTATTTTATTGTTATTTATATTAGTTAATTATTATTTTGAAAAAATAAGTAAATAAAATTCTTCCACTGTTCCATTGGACATCTGATATGTTGCGTGGCCTATTGCAACTGTGTGTTACGGTTTTATGAATAATAGCGTATACATATGTTCATATATCATGCTTTATTTGAGTAAAACAGTGAAAACTATTAACAACAGCATGACATAGGCAGACGCATATGTGCCCTAATGTTACATATAGTTTTATGATATACAGTATATCTCTTTGAGCCACTTACATAGTTAACATGATACCTGTCAATTGTTAATGTATGTTCTGTATTTTTATAATAATACATTTCTTCTACTCATTGTACAGGGGCCTGAAGACAGCATCAATGTAATGCCGAAACTGGTAGCACATAGAAGTTCATAAAATAAAATTAATTTCTACAATACATAAGGCTGTTGGTAAATTATTGCATCAAGAAGATCACGAAGATGTCATCAACGAATCTGAACCAGGTGAAGGGTTTAGGATTCTGGGCATTTAGGAAGGAATCCTCTACATGGCCCATGAATAGGTTGGCTTAGGATGGTGCCATGCGGGTGCCCATAGCTGTACCCTGGATTTGTTTGTAGATAATGCCTTCAGAGGAGAAGTAACAGTGGGTCACAGTGACTAGGAAGGAGGTTGTTGGTTTGGGATCCATTGGGTGTTAGGAAAGGTAGTGTTCAATAGCAGTAAGACCATGGGCATTGGGGATGTTAGTGTTAGTGAAGGTGGCACTAATGGTGATGAGCAGGACACTGTGCAGTAAAGAAGCAGGAACTTGATAGTTGATGGAGGAAATGGGTGTTATCTTTTATATAGAAGTGTATGTTGCGGCTAATAGGCTGAATGTTTTGGTCTGTGAGAGCAGAGATTCCCGTAGTGGGGGCACAGTAACCAGTCACAATAGGGTGTCTTGGGTGGTTGGGTTTATGGACTTCAGGAAGCATGTAGGAGGTCAGAATGTGGGTAGTGGTAGGGGTGGGGTGAGAGATGGACTCTCTGGGATAGACCTAAGGATTTGAGGAGAGATTGGAGATCCTGCTGGATTGCTGGAATGTGGTTACTCTGGCAGAGTTTGTAGATGGAAGTGACACCTTGCAGAGTCCTTCTGCCAGGTAATCCATGTGGTTCGAAACAACATGGATGGAGGCATTGTCAGCAGGTTGGATTATAAGGTCGGGATCAATTTTAGGTGGTGGATTGTGGTTTTTTTATGCGGATGTAAGGTTAGTTTGCATGTTGAAGCATTTGGGAATGATAGTGAGACAAGATTCGAGGTTAAGAAATTCTGGAAAGTTAACAGAGGTCATTTGGTGCTGGTGGGGTGGATCATGGTTGGATGGAAGAGTCACCTAAGTCAGGCAGGGTTCAGTATTGGTCTTTGGTTGAGTCTGATTGGTAGGGATGGTGATGAAAAAGTGTTTCCCCTGTAGGGACCAGGAGAAGAGAGAAGGTCTTTAATAAGTCATGCATGACTGAATTTGAGAGTGGCGAAAAAGTTGAGGCCTTTGGAAAGGACTAATATTTTTGCAGCACTAAGGATTTTGGAGGAAAGGTGCATGACTGTGTTTTGGGTCTCTTTAGGTTCTGGATTATATGTGGTGGTGGGAGGGAGTTTTGGAGGTTGGGGTAAATTAGTAATTCTGCAAGACTGAGTTTGTCAGCTGTGAGGGAACATGGGGGAGGTTTGGAGGCTGTTGTAGAGGTACTGGTCAGGTTTACTTCAAGGTGAGAGTAGAAAGGGGGCAGAGTGGAGAGTTTCTTGAGGTGGTGGTGTGCGTGTTGCTCTAGTTCCTGGAGGGCAAGGGTTTCAGTGTGTTTTATGTGTTTCAGGAATTTGGGATTGCATAGCAGAAGAATTTTACAGATGGAGAGAAGGTATTTCAAGAATGTTAGGGCTTGATTGATATGGTTTTGTAGGACTATGTTGGTGACTGCTTAGGATTGGCAGAATCTGAACAGATGGAGATCATTGAGGAAGGAATTGTGGCAGGCAGAGATGGGTAATTTGAGGGTAAGGCTATTTGGGTGGATTCATATGGACAGACAGCTTGTTGGTTGTCATGCCCACGTAGAATGCAGCACAGTAGTTGCAGCTTAGCTTGTGGACCACATGACTGGTTTCACAGGGAGACCTGCCTTTTATGAGACAGGTGACGTTTGTGACCAGACTGGAGTAGGTGGTAGTGGGAAGATGTATGGGTCTCACTGGGGCCTTGGCAGACCATAATTACCCTCCCAATCTTCTACAAAAACAAATCTCCTGTGCCATATCTTTCCAGTCACCCACATCTTCCAAAGTCCCAGTGTCGAGCCACAGGGGATCATTCCCTTGTAACTCAGTACCACCCAGGACCGGAGCAACTGAATTACGCTCTCCACCAGGGTTTCGACTACCTCTCATCATGCCCTGAAATGAGAAATGTGCTGCTAACTATCCTACCCACTACCTCCTCCACCCAACAATGGTTTTCCACCATCCACCAAAACTACACAATATTCTCGTCCATCCCTACACAACCACTGCTCCTAACCCCTTTCCTCTTGCCTCATATCCCTGTAATCAGGGTTGCCACAAGTTCTGGAAATCAGGGAATACCAGGGGATTTCAAATGTGTCAGGGAAATAACAGGGCTACCAACAATCTGTGGCAAGGAAACAACTGGACCAACCTGTTGCTGAGCACACTGCCCAACATAATGTTCTTCATTTCAATAACTGCTTCACAGCCCGTGCCAAATGGATCTTTCCCACTGTCACCAACTTTTCTGAATTGCGCAGGTGGGAACTCTCCTTGCAATGTATCCTACTTTCCCATAACCCTCCTGGCCTCAACCTTCATTAGTCATTGTCCTCATTCATCTAGCCCATTCCCCGTTCCCATTTTAGCATTAAACAGACCTCTATTCCACCAACACACCCTATCTATTTACTTCTCTCCATTTCCACTACCCCCTCGGTCTCCTCCGCTCTCCGTCTAACCCCCCGACTGCTCCAAGCTGCCCTACCGTCTCTCCACCTCATCCCTGCATGCTCATCCCCAGTAGCAATTTACTGTCCCCCTCCCCTACCCTGCTATCCCTCTGCCTCCCTGCCCTAGCCTCCTCCTCATCCCCACCCAATTGCCTCTCCCGTCATATGCTGGTGCGCGCGTGCGTGCGTGGGCGTGTGTGTGCGCACGCGCGCTGGCACGTGCGCGTGTGTGTGCGTGCGCGCGCATGTGTGGCGTTTCCGCACGCACCCGCATGCTTGTGTGTGCATGTGCATGCATTTGTGTGTGTGGACACGCGTGCGCACACTTGTGTGTTGTCTATTTTTGACAGGCCTTGTTGGCCGAAAGCTTATTTTGTGATAGTCTTGTTGTTGTGCCTATCTGCGACTTACTATCTCCACTGTATGGCTATATGGTGAGTAGCAACTATCCTTTTCGTAATGTTATGACATCTATGTGTAAATTTGTATAAAACAACATAAACTATTACATACATTCTACTTTTTCTTTTACGTATGTATCATCTTGTTTGCTAGATCCACAATCTATTTAAAAAAACAGAGCAAAGAATCCTCTTTTGGTGTGACTTTAACATAAAATTATTCTCTTTTTTTGCATAACTTTAGTTAATGTGTATCTTTATGTTCATTGTATGGGAGCCTCTGTAATCATATGATATAATGGCACACCTCAAATAATTGATTTTCAGAATAATACTTAATTAAGTTTGTTGCATAATACAGTAATGACATCATTGTCGAAAGGACCAGTCAATTATTATAGTGAACCACTAGAGAGGGTGTTAGAAGAAGGGGTTATTGGTTCATACATCCAGTGTATTGCCAGAATCTAACAGCTTTTTGTTATCGTAGATTAACAATTTGTTTGTGAGAAACTTCGAGAGATTATGCAGACGTTACCCACTATCAATGCATAGCGATATATCATCTTGGTTACCAAATGTGAGAACACTTACTGCTACTTTTCTCCTTTCTGTTTCAAAATTCTATAGTGGTAATTCTACATAAATACATCTGATATTAATCAGTCCTCCTTTCCTTTCCTTCCTATCCCATACGCTAAGTCTCCCCTGACTTGCAGTTCTGGGTGACTTTCCCAAAATCTGCCCCTTTTCCTAGACGTCTCCAGTCATTTTCCTTCACCCTTCTTCCTTCCCCTTCAACCCTTCTGCCTGAAGAAGAAGCCACTGGCTCCGAAAACTTGCCAATCACAACAGTTCTTTATGTGTGTGTGTTCTGCCACTGCTTGGTGAGTAGATTTTTTATCTACCCAATTAAATAATTGGATATAATAGAGGGAAACAATCCATGTGGGAAAAATATATCTAAAAACAAAGATGATGTGACTTACCAGACGAAAGCGCTGGCAGGCCGATAGACACACAAACAAACACAAATATGTACACAAAATTCAAGCTTTCCCAACCCATGGTTGTTTCGCCAGGAAAGAGGGAAGGAGAGAGAAAGATGAAAGGATGTGGGTTTTAAGGGAGAGGGTAAGGAGTCATTCCAATCCCGGGAGCGGAAAGACCTACCTAGGGGCAAAAAAGGACAGGTATACACTCGCACACACACACATATCCATCCACACATATACAGACACAAGCAGACATTTGTAAAGGCAAAGAATTTCGGCAGAGATGTCAATCGAGGCGGAATTAAATAATTTTATCAATAATTGATTGTTTTAATTGTTATAGTTAATTTGATCAATAATTGATTATTTTCATTGTTATAATTAATTGGATCGGAAGTCATCTGGGGCTACACAGCCCTACAAGACTTAATAAACTATGCCTATTGTACCCACACTGTAGAAAGTATGAACCCTCCCAGGTGTGCATATTCATGCAAATATCCCCTAGAAAACTTACCATACTGAAGTACAATGCTTAAATTCAAATTTTTTCTTCTATCTGATAGATTTTTTCCTTCCTCCCCCCCCTCTCTCTTACCCAGTCTTAGCTCAAAAATGGTATGTAAATGCTCTGAGCATCATTTCAGGAATGGGCATTATTGCTTCAGAACATAGCTGTCCCTCAGAACTGTCACTTTGTACATTTCTTATGCAAAACCATACAATAACCACATTCACACGCAGGATACATCATGCAGATCCCTTGTATTGCCAACCCTTGGCCAGACATGCATACAACATTCTCCTATCAACAATATACTATGCTATTCAAAAGTAAGAACAATGCTCTCCCATTATGTCTAAGCATATACGTGCTTATATTATGGAAATGATAGTTGTTACTCACAGATAGGCACGACAAAAGGACTGTGAAACAAGTAAGCTCTTGCACGTGCGCGCGCACACACACACACACACACACACACACACACACACACACACACACACACAAAGTCTCTGGGCCGCCAAGACCATACTGTCTGCAACAGTGCATGATGGGAGAAGCAGCCTGGGTGGTGAGGATAAGGAGGAGACTGGGGCAGGGAAGGGGAGTGATAGCAGGGTAGGGATGGGGACAGTAAAGTGCTGCTTGTGGGAGCATACCGGGATGAAGTGTGGAGAGGCTACGGCAGCTAGGTGCAGTTGGGACATTAGACGGAGGGAAGGGAAAGGGGTGAGAGGCAGTGGAAAATGAGTTAATTAAAATAATTGGGTGCATTTGTGGAATTGGGAAGGATCCATATGGCACAGGCTGTGAAGCAATCAATGAAATGTGTCACATAGGGCAGCGGCCTCAGCAACCAAATGATCCACACTTTCTCAGTGGCTATGCATGTGGACACACAGCATGTTGGTTGTTGTGCCCACGTAGAACGCAGCACAGTGATTGCAGCTTAGCCTGTAGATCATATGACTGGTAGTCCTGCCTTTGATTGGATAGGTGATGCTTGTGACCGGACTGGAATAGGTAATAGTGGATGTATGGGAAAGACCTGTGAATAGCAGCTATCCTTTTCATTGTATTGTCGTTATTCTATCCTGCAATTTCCACTGTTCGTGCTTGTTTCATAATCCACAGAAATGTCAGATATGCTTTGTTCTTACATCTTGCAGCTAGCAAAAGGCCTGAATGTTACCCCCAAAGTGCCCAATATGGCTTCAATAGTTCAAGTCGAAATTTCTTATACCATAAATTTTGAAGTTTTTAAGGCAATTTTAACATTCCTTTTTCTTTCCACAGACCTTTTTCAGCAAGTACAACCACCTTGGGATGAGGCAAACTTTTGATAACAAATGGTCCCTCATGTAAAGGATGGAACTTGATTCTTACTGTAACAACATTTAAGCTATGTTTGTCACATTTTAGCAACGCTTGATCTCCCGTATTGAATTATACTTCTTTTCCTTTTATCTCCTTTGTTAATAATTCTTTAATGTTAATTTCTACTCCTTGTTGTGGTACTTTCTCATTTGGCCAGCCAATCCATTTCGGTAATGATTCGTCGTCTAATTTACACTCTGTTACTTTTGTAGGTGATATTTTTGTAAGTGAATGTGGTAAGTTGTTTAAAACTACTACAAAAACCTTGATCATCTCAAACCATCTTATTATTGAAGTATGCTCTCATTTTTCTCTACAGATTAGCTGGAGGATGGTACCTGGATATTAAAATATGCTACATTTTCCTATGTTAGAAATTCTTTGAAATTTTCAGCAGCAATTTGTGCTCCTTTATGAGCTAGAAGAAGAGTGATCACTTAGTTTAGCTGTCACTATGCAGGTTGTAACTTTCTTCATAGGATGTAATGGTTCTACGCTTCGATCAGCATAGGGTTGCTACAAGAATGGATGTCATTCCACCCTGCAAATTGTCTATTAAAGTGTCATTTCCAATTTCATTGTCAATTTATTTAGTCATGGTTTGTGTTGGTTTCTGTATTGGCCACGTGATTTATAGTATTATCTGGTAGTGTAGTTTCAGCCATCAATCGCATTTCTTGTAAATGTGATGTACTAACTTCAACTTGTAAACAAACTTCTCCTTCTGACGGTCCTTATGGAAACTTTACTATGTCTTTCTTAAAGTTGAATAAGACTTTTATTTCTGTGAGCCAATCCATGCCTAACAATTGCTCTTTGGTAAAATTTAAGAAGTTAAGTTTCACATGGAAACTTCCATCTGCTCTCAAATGTTTACACATAGAGGCACTATTTTATGAAAACAAAATCTGTATTTCTGTTCCAGGTTTTGGTGAAACGTCTACATGATGGTCCAAGTGAAGGTAGCACATTAGTCATGGACACCAAACCTTTTGAGATTATTTACAAAGTATATCACATAGATAGCATGATAATGCTTGGAGTCATTAACAGTTTAGAATACTGCCTATCTTCTTCTGATGAAAGTGAAAGAAGAGAAGTGTTGGAGTTTCTGTGTTGTTTTTTCTCAGAACAGCATTCAAGTGTTGCTTCAGACTATAAGAAACTGTGGAATGCTTTTCTTTTGAAGTGTGTAAAGTATTTTTTGTAATATTTCCAATAATGGTGACTACCTATGAGGAAAAAAAAAAATACTGAGATCCACTTACTTTCTTTTCAGGCTACGAGCTGAAGAAATGGCTGGAGATGTTGTGTGTAAGCACACATACAATTTTCTTGTGAATCATCCCGAACTAAGTTCGGATTATAAATGTGTGCTCAAAAAATTAATTCGTACCAAAAGACCAAGTTTACGCAAGGAGCTGCTGTTCCAGATAACAAAAGCAATACTCCATGAGAGCAGCTTAATCTTGCATGATGATCAGTTGCTGCAGTTAATGGCAGAACGCATAAGGACAGATTTTGTGAGCTTTTCAATATACTTGTTACATGCAATAATGGTATAAAGTAACGTCACATGAGATGTTATGTTGGTGTTCTACTCTAAATTTTCAGGTCGATGTACGTTTGTGTGCGCTGAGATGTTTAGGACTGATATGCAGGAAATACCCTGCTGCTGTCTGTCCTGTTCTCAAAGAAAGGATTATTTGGCTACACAATTTTTTACTGGAACATTACATTAATAGTAATTCCTGCAATAGTGATAGGTATGCTTATTTCTCAAATGTTTCTCTCTTCTGTACAAAAATTTATTTAGAACTTGCATATATTTCATTCACAAAAGGCAAATAAATAAATAAGAAAAAGTCTCTTAAAGGGGGCAGGTTTACTCCATTGAGATGACAAAAGTTTTTGGATAGCTATATGCACATATAAAGATGACAGTAGTATTGTGTACACCAGGTATAAAAGGGCAGTGCATTGGGGAACTGTCATTTTTACTCGGGTGATTCATGTGAAAAGTTTTTCGACATGATTATGGCCACACAATGGGAATTAATGGACTTTAAACAAAGAATGTTATTTGGAGCTAGACACAGGGACGTTCCATTTCAGAAATTGTTAGTGAATTCAATATTCTGAGATCCACAATGTCAAGAGTGTCCCGAAAATACCAAATTTCAAGCATTACCTCTCATCATGGACAACACAGTGGCTGGTGGTCTTTCCATAATGGCCAAGAGCAGTGGCATTTGCATAGAGTTGTTGGCACTAACAGACAAACAACACTGCATGAAATAAGTGCAGAAATCAGTTTGGAATGTACCACGAACATATTTTTATATTAGGACAGTACAGTGAAAGTTGGCATTAATGGGCCATGGCAGCAGACGACTGATGCATGTGCCTTTTCTAACAGCACATCATCACATGCAGTGCTCTCTTGGACTCATGACCATATCGGTTGGTTCTCAGACACTGTAAAACTGTGGCCTGGTCAGATGTCAGATGTGTCTGGATTTCAGTTGGTAAGATCTGATGGCAGGGTTAGGGTGTGGCACAGTCCCTATGAAGCCATGGACCCAAGTTATCAGCAAGACACTGTGCAAGCAGGTGGTGGCTCCATAATGGTGTGGGCATATTTTACATGGAATGGACTGGGTCCTTTGGTGTAACTGAGCTGATCATTTGACTGGAATGGGTATCATTCAGCTACTTCAAGACCATTTACTGCCATTCATGGACTTAATGTTCCCAAAACAGTGGACTTTTTATGGATGACAATGTTCCCGTCACTGGGCCACAGTTGTTTGTGATTGGTTTGAAGGACATTCTAGACAATTTGAGTGAATGATTTGTCCAGTCAGATAGTCTGACAGAAATCCCATTGAACATTTATCGAGAAGTCAGTTCGTGCACAAAATCCTGCACTGGCAACACTTTCAAAATTATGGACATCTATAGAGGCAGCATGGCTCAATATTTCTGCAGAGGACTTCCAACGACTTGCTGAGACCATGCAGTGATGAGTTACTGCACTACACTGGACACTAGGTGGTCCAACACAATATTAGGATGTACCCCACGACTTTTCACTTCAGTGTAATTCAGAGAATGACAGCTAGTGAAGAGGTACTTGAACAGCAGTGAAAGTTTGTGCTGACAAGAAAACTCTTCCCCTTAGAATAGGGCATTCAAACACATGGTGATCAGTTTGTCCACAAGATGATTCTTCGTGCTGTTGTGGTCAGGACTGTGTGAATTAACATCTGTTACCTGTAACACATATAGTGCAATGCAAGTCCATCCAGATAGTGACATGCTGCCTGCTGAAAAGCTCATCTAACAATTCAAGTTTATTTATGAGTTACTAGTCACAAATTGTGAGCTGACAGTGAGGTGTGGGACTGACGTAAGTTCCTATGTAAATAATGGCTCGTCACAAACTTCAAAATGGGGGGGGGGGCGAGATCAATGCTCCTGTGCAGATGAATGTAGATGCAAACCAGTGCAGTCAACAAAATCAACAGTTAAAGTAATGTTCATTTTGAATAAACGACAGAAAATTGTTAGTCACTGTTTTTATTTTAGCATTGAATAATTGTCATTGCTAGTAATGATCTTATAAGGCACAGTCTCAAAGACATGCTTAATCTTGACCAAGGACTGTTACTGTTCAATTAACCTGCAAAGTTTATTAAAGTTGTAATACAGTGGAATAGAGTGTTAATTATGGCATGACAACGTGCATTTTCAATGTCGTGTTGTGAAATGACAAATATAACCTTTGTTGTTGAATAGGCTTCATATGTTTTTATGAAAAAATGCTTTCCCTTTGTGACATCCAAACTGTGTGGTGTGGTCTTTGTTCTCCTACTTACCTGTACTGTATCTGTAGTTATTCAACAGCTTCAGTAGTAAATTGTTGAAAGTGTCCATAATATCAATCTTTATCACTAGTGCAAACCTCACTGGTAAGATCTCCCTATTACATCTTCTGGTCTTCTATTCCTTATAAATCAGTGCAGGGTGTATATGACCCGGGACAACTGAGAGATTCGGGAAAAACCCAGGAATTTTTTCATCCGGTAGAAAACTGGGAAAAATACAGGAATTTTTTAGAATTCCGGGAATTTTTTGTTGTTTTAGTTTTCAGTTAAATTTTTGTAATTTTGACTGGTAAGAACCGTTACTCTAACAAAGGATATTACTGTATCCCGCTACTGCAGAATAATACTGCAGCATTAAAACATGAATGAGGGAAAAAAACGAAAATAAAACTTAAATTGCAAAGGAAATGCACCATATAAAATAATACAGTACTCGTACAAGTGTCTGCCAACAGCAAAATGTGTCAAAGGCTTTCGGAAGACTATGCAATGCTTCATAACAACAAATTGCCTTCAATGAGCGTGATGTCACAACTGTTTACATTAGACTCATTTAATCAGTTACAAGTGGGCTCATGCACATGCACAGTTGAGTCGCATATGAGTAGTACCTTCTCCCGCTTCTGGCTACAGAAATGTGGCTGTTGGCTGTGAAAGCAGCAATAGCAGCAACCAGCCACATGGTACCCGGAAAAATTTTACTGGCGTGCCCACGCTGCCAGATTGACGCATGTGCAGCAGGCCCGGATCTAGTGGGGAGTATGAGGGCAAACTGGGGTATCTGAACCGGGCATCAATTTCGGGGGGGTGGGGGCAAATTCATATTCTTGAGGAAAAAAAAAAAACCCTTGTTTCACAAAGCGCCTAGCATCCAGTGCACGTTGGGTTATCGATTATTCATATGATTTTGAAATGCACTCCTGCTGGTTTTTGAACACATTCTAAGATGATTTCTAATGAAATATAAGTTGATTTTTGAATGCATACGTGATGTCTCTGCCAGGGGAATCCTTGACACATCTAGAAATAAACTTTCCTGCAGACAAAGTGGGACAGGGCTATATGAGCTGAGCAAAATAAAGCCGAACCGGTGAATGCCAAGTGCTGCTTGTTTATGTGGTTGATTCGGTTTGTGAATGTTCAGCGTTGTTATAATTACTAGCGAAATCCATAGATTCAGATTACCAGAGTGGTAATAAACAACTAACAGGTAAGAAAGATTATGTATTATCTTCTCGATGTATCCAAGAAAGTGAAATTTTGACAGAAATTTTTTGGCCAGATTGCTACACGAGACAGGCCAGTAATAGTCCCCGGCCAGCAGCCGCTCAAGTTCCATTCTGGCAGTAGCGCGCAAAACGCACTGTACGAACATGTAATAACACCTAACCGGAGAATAATCACTGGATAACTAAACCGGTGATTGTGGCAGGGTTAGTAAAGTTAACCGGAGAATGAGTTTTGACAGTGGTAGGAATAGTTACAGAATTAGTGATGACTAGACTGTTTGTTAGAACGAGGAAGGAGAAGAAATGAGGACATCACACAAATTGTGGAAGAATATGAAGATTCCAAATTTATACAAAAATTTTGTTCTACTACTTTTCGGTTTCATGCATAGGAAACTGGAGTGTATGAATTAAATGTGAAACTATTTCCTAACGTAAAGCTTTTTGCTTGTAGTAGGGCAAATAGGTATTTCGTATTGGTACTTCATGAATTATATTCTGACATATTATAAAAATGATCATTATTGCTAAAACAGTCTCGCCTATTTGGTGTGTGTTACAATCGCTGAAATATTAGAAAGGCCTATTTTGTTTTCTCCAGCACACAGTGACAAAATAGACGTAATCAGATTGAGAAACCACATCAGTCTTGGGTACTATTTGTATTAACAGCTTTTTCAATATTAGACAGCGACATTTCTATTTTTCATGTAGCAAAACGTTTGACGAACTTTGATAGGGTAATAGTCCTTTTGCAGAAAGGAAAGCACGCCATGTAAAGCTGTAGTAAGATTAGAGAGAAAAATCGCTAGGACCTAAGGATTGAAGAAATGTGTACTGTCTTGCCTGTCTCTTGTCTTGACTGGTTTTAGGTGTCCTATATTTAATTTTATGTCACACAAGAGAGCAAGTTATTAGCTAATAGGCAATAAAGAGTCCAGTTTTTCTGAAGCGTTCTTGTTCTCCTGGTTACAAATAATCATATCCAGTATTAATTGTGAGGGGTTTCTCGCTCTCTCTCTCTCTCTCTCTCTCTCTCTCTCTCTCTCTCTCTCTCTCTCACACACACACACACACACACACACACACACACACACACACACACACACACAAACAAAGGGGGCAGGATGTCAAACTGGCTGACTGGGAGTAGGAGAGGTGCTACAGGACATTTTAGTTTCCACTGTCCTGAAATAGTTTGATGGCATCCATTATAAAATATCCACGTTTGAGTTCCACAGAGCAAATAACAGTGACGTGCGGTATAACAATGTTGTTTGAAGTTGCATGGCACCTCACGGCACACTTGAGACCAAATAAGATCAGAGATTTATGTCGGTATTAAAAATTTTGCTGGCGTATTTGTGTGATGTATCTTAAAGTGTAACATGCGCTAAACAGATCAACATTATAAGTGAAAGCTTAGCTTCTCTTGTAGCTTATTAATCTTCGAGACAAATAATATATGCGAAAGCTTTGCTTTTGTTGTAGCAACACTATGTATATTAATATAAACCATTAACTTTTCCTGTTGGTGGAATTCGAATTTATACTTTCGTAATACGAAAATGTGCAGCGTACATGTTGCTGCACATCAAAGATCTTTCCAAAACGTGTTTTTCCACCCCTGAGTATCATTTTCTAAACTGCCAGGAAATTCTACGCTGCTGTATAAAACCATATCCAATCAAAGGATAAGTTTTACAGTTCCGAGGGAAAATATACTGTCACCTAACATGGCAAACGCATATTTTCACCTGGAAGAAAACATATTTTTAACCGGGAGATCCAGGAAAAATCCGGGAATTTTTTCTCTTTGTCTGCGTATACACCCTGCAGTGGTGCCCATTACTTATGATAATTACAACGGTGCTTTACAGCCACTCTTCTTTACAAAGAAGCACATGTTCTACCATTTTTATGGGTAATGCTTGCTGTGTCCATAGCATCTTATAAGCCACACACATCACCTCAGGGAATTTGTCAGTCTTAACTTGTTACAGATTTGGAGAAACCAGGGTTCCTGAACACTGGACTGGACTAGTGTACCTCTATCGATCTAAGCCCCATTTGGTGGGCTTCAGTGGCCAGTGTGTGGTATAATGGTGGAACACAGCATGTCCAGGGAGTAAGGATATTGATGTAACCGGCCATATTGTGGGAGTGGGTCAGACCTCTTTATAAAATTTATAAGGTTGAATAATGAAGTGGATGCATGTTCAGATAAAACAGCCATTAGTGCGTGACCTCTGGGGCACATGACAAACCCCATTTGTGTTGGGCTTGTTCAGACAATGCAAGATTCTGCCTGGATTAACATCTACTGTAGTAACTACATTGCGAGAACACAACAGAATCTACTAAAACAGAAATAAACATTCTTAGTGATTTGGGTGAATCTTAGGATAGCAAAAACACCAAAAGAAAGAGACTAGGTAGTATCAAAATTGAAGACAGTTTATCATGACAGGGTTTTGCTCAGCTTATCAGAATCTGTTTATAATCATGAAATAAAAAAGCTGTTTTAGAGGTTTGACATTTCTCCAGAAAAATGACTTAGTTGCCCCTCCTTTCCCTGCCCCCAAAAATCAAAGAGCCTGCAGAAACACCACGGAGATCTATCAACCGCCTTAAATCAAAGTGGGGGTGAGAGCCCATTTTGATGGAACTCCCCCACACCCTTCATGAAATGTGGTGTTGTTTTGTGTTGTATCATTGCACACAACAGAGCTCCAGGAAAATGGAAAGGACAAGAGCTGGCTGAAGATCATATAAATAATGTAATGAGTAAATTGCAGTTCAGGAAAAGTAGCAGCATTCTCTTTTGTATTAGCTCACCAGTTTTTCCAGAATGTACTAAACATAGATTTATTAGGCTGAAAGTAAGACCATACATGCTAAATTCCTTATAATGTTTAAAGTGCCAAAGATTGGGCCCATCACCATGCGATCTAAAGGTCCAGCAAATTGCTCTATGCGACTCAAGCAGGTGGAATGAAATACCCTATGCCAGAATTCTGTGCAAAATATGTAGATGAATTGTGCAGTCTGGAACAGGGTTTTCCCTGTGTTTCTAGAAGAGGGAAAAATTCAATAGCTGAAGGTAATAAAATGCATACTGTATACTGAGGTGAAGAAAACAGAAAGTCCCTTCAGTTCCCAACATTTGCAACATCTTTCGAATTTCAGTGAACAAAAGCACTAAAAAGAAATAAAATGTTATCAACACACTCTCAGATCATAGATTCTAACACACCCAGTTGCAAGTTGTTTGAGAGCTTACTGTTGACTCCAAACCAGACCCAGTGATCAGTGGATCTATAGGCTCTGATGCAACATTGTACCTCAGCTTAAATTGACTATAGCAAATATGGAGGAGAAAGCTGCAGGGATGTACAAAATAAAATAAAAAAAAAAAGAATGAAAATAAGAAAGCTATCTGTTACCATGATTTGCAGCCTGTATGTTTAGACTGCAATACTTGATACATAGCAGGAGCTGCTTATGGTGTGACACGCTTATGGTCCACTGTTGTGTCCACCCTTGCAGAAGTTCTCTGCTGTTGCTCATTGTGCAATGGAATGTATATTTTGAACTAACCAGGAACAATGGGGCCATTTGGAATTCGTATGAAGCGGGACCTAGAGGCAACTGGTGCAGACCATATTATTATGCTGAACAGAATGTGTAATTTTTCACCATCCTAGTTAAATAGGGTGCTAAATTTTAGATTCCTGTGTGTAAATTTGAATCAGAGCATCCAAACAAGATTGCAGTTCTGACCATGAGAAACTTCATATCTTCCTACATTCCCTTCTTCGTGTTGGGTTTTTCTCTTATGAGCATGATTTCTGTGGTGTTTCACAAAGTCATTTCCAGTTATGGTGTAATAGGGCATTATAATGACTCTACCTCATCCTGGTGCTCGAGCAGCAGAGGCGTGCGCATCACCTGTGAAGCACACTACCTGTGCTTGGCCAGAAGAAGAGCCGTGAAGCTCTGCTTGGGCTGAGGCGTGACGCTAAGCAGATTGTTGTCCGTCGTTATTACGACACAGCAAAATTGTTGTGTCCTCGCATCACAGAATGGGCAGAAATGGGCAGAAGAAGGAGGCAGACACAGAGAAGAAGCCTTTGACACCATAACCCAGCCGGAATGCGTAACGGAAGTGCAAAGAGCATCATCTACCTGTCCCTACTCTGTACATACAGTGCAATAGAGGGTCATGGACAGAGATATATGATGTCATAGCCAGCTGCTGCAGGGAAGTAGTAGGTGTAGAGGCCCTTGACTCGGACGCCATCGTCCAGCTGCAGGCAGTGAGCGTGGCCAACCACTTCGTACAAAGAGTTCTGTGGCCACCCACATTGTTGATCCACCTACTGTGGAGAAGCAATCCAAGACCCTGATCAGAAGGACATCCTCTGTCAGTAGCACTCATTACTTTGTGAGAAGAAAGAGCTACTTGTGTTTCAGAACGATATTTTCTGAATCCCTGGTATCTGTTTGTCAATAAATTGTTTTCTTAGAGTTAATTCATAATGTTTGAAGACAATGTATGTTCCAAAATCCTGCTGCAAATATACTTAGTGATATGGGTCTGTAATTCAGCAGATTACTCCTTTTTTGAGTATTGGTGTGACCTGTGCAACTTTCTAGTCTTTCAATGAGCAAGCAGTTGCATATGATTGCTGAGTGTGGAGCTATTGTATCAGCATGCTCTGAAAGGAATCTCATTGGTATATGGTTTGGACTGGAGACTTTGCCTTTATTAAGCAATTTGAGTTGCTTCACTATGCCGAAAATATCTAGTGTTTAAGTTGCTCATGTTGACATTTGTTTTTGATTCAGATTCTGGAATATTTATTTTGTCATCTTTGGTGAAGGAATTTTAGAAAAGCGTGTTTAGTAACTTTGGATTATCAACAAAGTACGAAAAGACAATTGCTACTTACCATAAAGAAGACACGGTATGCTTTTTAATTGCTTCTGCAACAGTGTTCTGATGTGTTTTGTGGTCCATGGGGTATCAGTACCATCTCTCAGTGGCTCTCGATACCATTTCTTTGAATTTAAATCACAGCTTGTCTATGTTTACAGAGTCAGAGTAGGAGAAATTGATTGTTAGGACAGCATCAAGAGAATTTTTATCTGCTTTTTTAAAATAGAGATGCTTTGCGTTTATTTTTGGTAGATTTGGATGAAACAGTATTCAGTCTTCTTACAGCGACCTTGTGGTCACTAATTGTATATCCGTCTTGATGCCCCCTGTTTGTTCAGAATTATTTATTACTGAGAGATCAAGTATGTTTTGCAACCATTCACACTTTGAGTGAGTTCCTGAACTAACTGTTCAAAATAGTTTTCGGAGACTGCTTTCAGTATGATATTGGATGACATTTTATGCCTATCACCAAATTTAAACATGTGTTTTCATCTGCATGTTGAGGATAGATTGAAGTCACCGCTAATTATAATAGTACAAGAGGGGTATCTATTTGAAATGAGACTCAAGTTTTCTTTGAACTGTTCAGCAGCTGTGTCATCTGAGTTGGAGGGGAGGGGAGGGGGTTGGGGTTGATAAAAGGAACCTATCGTTAATTTATTCCAGTTGTCAAGTGTAACCTCTACCCATGCTAATTCACAAAGAGTATGAACTTCAGTTTCACTATAAATCCTGCAAAATGAAGTTACGATATTTATGTAGAAGTTTATCTGCATAGTGGAGCTGTGCTTGAAATTTAAACTCTTGTACAGCATTCTGTGGGCAGATGTTTCACAAATGAAGTTATAAAAATGTGGAAAATACCCACCTTGGTTTAATAATAACATCTGTAAAAGTAGTTCATTGTACTGTTCATATGACTGAGCCTGAAGGGAAACAGTCATGTGAATAGTAATAGCAATTTTTGCCGTCCTCAAGAAAAGATGTACATAACATTTATAATTTCCAAAGTCAGATATGAGCAAAAAACCTCTCAGAGATAACCAGATAATTCATTTCAAACAATTGAAACTTCAGGTAGGGACATCAACAATATAGGAAAAGACAGATTGCTACTTACCATAAAGATGACATGTCAAGTTGCAGACAGGCACAATCAAAAGACACTTACAGGGTGGCGCACGAAATGTGTTACCAATTGTTTCTTTCTCAATTTACGACACACATTAGATATCCTGCTGGGATCTCTACAGCAGTACTAGCAGAGCTCGGAAAAACAAATGAGTTACGAAATGACGTGTAATTCACAATACTGCCGCTAGGAGATTAGTAAGCAGCTATGGCTGACAATGGAAGACTGACGACACAGCAACGATCGGCAATTGTGTTACTTTTTCATGAAACGAAAAGCCTTGTTGTGACTCAGAGGTGTTTTCAACAACAGTTTAACACACGATGGGTCCCTTGCAAGAAGACCATCCACAGGTTGTAGGATAAATTTGTACAGGAAGGAACAGTATTGTAAGCGAAGCGACCTCGGCCTAAGCCTGTTTGTTCGCCAGAGAATATTGAAGTGGTACGAGTTGCTGTACAGAGAAGTCCCGGGAAATCGTATAGAAAGGCAGCAGTGCAACTGGGAATATCCAGACGCTCCGTTCAACACATTCTTAAAAGTGACCTCCATATGTACCCATACAAGATGACCTGTGCACGGAAGCTCACAGAAGAACACAAGCAGCAGAGACTACTGTTTGCTCAGTGGGCAGAGGATAGGGAAGAAACTCACAACAACGTTTGGTTTTCAGACGAGGTGCATTTTCATTTAGACGGCGTGGTTAACAAACAAAATGTACGCTTTTGGGCCACTGAAAACCCACAAGTGCTTCATGAACGACAACATTATGCTCTGAGGATTACAGCGTGGGCAGCAATTTCCAGTCATGGACTTATTGGACCCTTTTTCTTTGAAGAAACTGTGAACAGTGAGCGTTATTTGAGTATGCTTTGCAATAGCTTCATTCCACAGCTTCTTGCTACTGCCTTTCCCTTCAACACGCAGTGTTTCATGTAAGATGGAGCAAGGCCACATACTGCAAACACTGTGTTGGAGTTTTTACACAAGCATTTCGACATGGGGATCATTTCACTCAGGTTTCCAGGTCACTTCAATGACGAACAAAATTGGCCCCCCAATAGTCCAGACCCGAACCCATGTGACTTTTTTCTTTTGGGTACCTAAAGGAAAAAATTTCCCGGAAACGTCCACGTGATTTAATGGAGCTCAGAAGACTTATTCTTCAAGCTTGCAGTGAAATTTCAGAAGACATGTGCCGTTGGGCAATCACTAAATTCAGTGTTCATTTGAAGGAAGTTAGGAAACGAAATGGTGGACATATTGTACATGTGCTGAGTTAGAACAAATCTACGTGGACGGCTCTTCGTTGTAGTATATGTTCCTTTCAGGCGGTATTGACAATAAAGTTTATATTCAAAAACAAAATGGTAACACATTTCGTACGCCTCCCTGTACACAAAGTTTCTTGCCACAATCTTCATCAGTAAAGAGTGTACACCATTCAGGCACACACACACACACACACACACACACACACACACACACACACACACGACCGCCAACTCCAGCACCTCGAGCCAGTATTAAACTATCACCTGCAATGCAAGCAGCAATCTGGAAGGGAGGACGTGGGGAAGGGTATTGGATAGTAGTGTACAGGTGGGGAGAGAGAGAAATGCTGTGTGGTGGAGTATGCAGGAACTAGATTGCCAACAACTGCAGTGTCATGTGGTTGTGAGGCAGGCAGGTGGGAAGGAAAGGAGCAAATAAAAAATGAGCAGCAGGGAAAGATTGGCTAAAACGTTGGTAGAGGGCTGAAAATAAACAGGGTGGGAGATGAGAATGAGGAGGAGAAGATAGGACAGAGGGGGTGGAAACTGTTGGGTGGAGAGTTTGAGGATAATATGTTACCATAGGTTGAGGCTAGGATAGTTATGGAAGCAGACAATGTACTGTAAGGATAACTCCCATCTGCACAGTTCAGAAAAACTGGTGGTGGAGGGAAGGACTCAGATGGCTTGGGTAGTGAAGCAGCCATTGAAATTAAGTGTGTTATGTTCAGCTGCATGCTGCGTCACAGGGTAGTCTACTTTGCTCTTGGCCACAGTTTGGCAGTGGCCGTTCATCCTGGTGGATAGCTGCTTGGTAGTCATACCAATATAAAAACCTGTGCAATGATAGTATCAGAGTTGATCATTGACATGGTGGCTTTCATAGGTGGCCCAACCGTTTATGGGTAGGATAAACCTGTGACAGTATTGGAATAGGAAGTGTTGGGTGGGTGGGTTGGGCAGGTTTTGTACACGGGTCTTCCACATGGATATGATCCTTGTGGCAAGGGGTTGGGATTGGGAGTGTCATGTAGAAGGTGAGTGTGTGGGGTGTCAAAGTAAGTAGGGAAATGGATTCAGGGGAGGTGTTCTGGGAAGGGCTGTCACAGACAGTCATTATCCCCCAGACCTAGTCCGCAAATGGATATCCCATGCCATTTCCACTCACAACCCCAATCCTTCCCCCAGCCACAAAGGAGTGTCCCCTTCATCACTCAGTACCACCCAGACTGGAATAATTGAACCACATCCTTGGCCAGGGATTTGGTTAACTATCATCATGCCTTGAAATGAGGGACATCCTACCTGAGATACTTCCCACCCCCTCATAAAGTGGTGTTCCATCACCCACCGTAACCTCCACAACATCCTAGTCTATCCCTATGCCACTCCCAATATGAACCTCTTGGCACAAAGATCATATCCCTGTGGAAGACACGTGTGAAAAACTTGCCCAATCCACCCACCCAACACTTCCAATTCCTGTCCTATCACAGGTTTATCCTACCCATTAGTGGCTGGGCCACCTGTGAAAGCAGCCTTGTCATTTATCAGCTCTGCTGTTATCGTTGCACAGGTTTTTATGACGACGAGCAGCTGTCCACCATGATGAGCAGCCACCACCAAACTGTGACCAACAGCAAAGTAGACCATTCTGTGGCACAACATGCAGCTGAACACAACACACTTGATTTAAATGTCTGCTTCACTACTCGAGCCATCTGGATCCTTCACTCCACCACCAGCTTTCCTGAACTGCATAGATGGGAGTTATCCTTACAACATATTCTCTGCTCCCGTAATCATCCTGGCCTCCCCCATTCCTATTGTTTTTGGAGCTCTCTGTCAATGCATCCGCCCATCTTTCTCCGCTCCTTACTTTTTTTGCCCCTTTTTTTCCCCAGCTGCTTGCCCCTCAACCTCCGGATGCTGCTCCTGTTGGCAGTCTAGTCCCTGCACTCTCCACCAGATAGCGTACGTCTCTCCTCCCACCCGTACACTTCTATCCCTTCCCCTTCCCCACCCCCTCCAGATTGCTGCTTGCATCCCACGTGATGGTTACATTCCGGCCTGAGAAGCTGGAGTTGGCGGGCGCGTTTGCGTGCGCGCGTGTGCGTGGGCGTGTGTGGGACGCATCTTGTCCCTGGTGTCCAGTGGATGGCTGGCGTGAGGCCGACCGGCGTATGGCCTGTGCGGGGTGTGGCAGTGTCGTGCTGGAGGGCGCCACCGGGAGCGGTGTGTGTGTGTGTGTGTGTGTGTGTGTGTGTGTGTGTGTGTGTGTGTACTGATGAAGGCTGTGGCTGGAAGCTTTGTATAAGTGTCTTTTAATTGTGCTTGTCTGCAGCTTGACATGTCTTCTTTACGGTAAGTAGAAATTACCTTTTTCTACGTTGCAGATCATTTTTTCCCTACATAAAATCATTTCTTTACGAGCATTTGTGGTTCTATTTGGTGCTGAAATATAGAACCACAAAGGGTAAATCAGAATCTTAAATCCTATTTTTTAAACATTGGACAATCATATAAAAATGGACAGTTTGACCACTGCACACTCCCTCAAATGGATGCCTCGATTGGGGTGTCAAACTAGTGCGTGCTGGAGGAATTTTTTATATTTATAAAGTTGGCGGGATGAGAAGGAAAGACCGCTTTAGCTCAGTGAGAATGTCCATGCAAAGTGGTATTCATCTATGGAAATACTCATAACTTCACTTGGAAATTTTTTTTTTGTAAGTGAAGTGGGGCATATGGTTAAAAGAAATGCAACTATTTAAGCAGTAAAGTTATGAAGAAAGCTACAAAAAAAAAAAATTAATTTTTCAGTTTGCAATTTCCAGCAAAATTACAAGGGCATTCAAAAACATTTATATCACATTTCTCCAACCTGATCAGAACCTAGTTTAGGTTTTAAATAATTTCCAATATTCTAGGCTTTCCAATAAAATAAAAATATTAATGGTAGACAGGCCCAATTAAAAGACACTTATGTATAGCTTTCAGCCATAGCCTTCATCAGTAAATGAGACACACACAACAAAGCACACCTTTAATTGTGCCTGTCTGCTACCTGACATGTCTTCTTAATGGTAAGTAGCAATCTATCTTTTCCAACATTGTTGATATTCCTGCCTGGAGTTTCCAGTGTTTGAAAAACTTTAATGGGTTTTCTACGAATGGACACACAAATTAATTAATTATTTTATTTACTTAGCATCCTTTTGTCTCATCATTATAAAAATGATATAGGATTTTGTCAGACATTGCCTTACATAGAAAATAGGAGATGAAAAGATTTACAATTATATGTACATAAATAAAATATTATTACATATAACATGAAAACATACACATAACAAAATTCATAATGTGCTAAATTAGAATAATTAGATGAATACAATTTAGTTTTCAAATAAAAGGGAAATCCAATTACTTTTTACTGTGATGAAAAAGGGGTCATTCTACCAGATTTAGAAGTAGGAAACCGGAATTTGATTGTAATAATTACATGTCTGTTGTTTGAAACTGATAAACTATATTTTATTCAAAATAATCTCCATTGCTATTTATACATATCTCCCACCTCTCCGGCAGACTATGAATGACACACACACACACACACACACACACACACACACACACACACACACACACACAAAAGGTTCTTCCTTTGAAGTGAGCCAGCTTGCGAGCCACTTTAATACGAATTCAAGCCTTATTCAATGAGATAGTGTTCCAGTGATGCAGATAGATGATAATGGGGCAGAGCTAAGTCTTGAGAATAGTTGCATGCCCTAGTATTTCCCAACTGAATGCCTCGATCATTGCCCTGACCCGTTTTTCTGTGTGTGATATTGTGTTATCATGGGGCAATATGACTTGTGTTGCCTTTTTCCATATTCTGGTCATTTTTCATGTAATGCTCGATTGAAATGAATCATTTAATGTTGGTAGCATCGGTGGTGACAATTTCACCAGGTTTTAGCAGCTCATTGTCTTCAGCAGGACATTGTCTTCTTTGCAAAGCCATTTCATCTTACAGTGGGCGTCGATGATCTGCTGGATTCACCCTTGATTTACGACCCTTAGGATTCTCAAAATATATCCATTTTTCATCACCTGTCACTATTCAATGGAGAAATGATTTTCTTTTGTATTTGGTGAGTAGCATTTCACAAGTGGTCTTCCAATTTGCTTGCTGTCTTTCATTCAGTTCATGTGGAACCCATTTTTCCACTTTCTGCATGTTTCCCACAGCTTTCAACTGAAGAGAAATTGCTTTCTGTGCGACCCATGAGTTCCTGATGAGTTTGAGTATCATCTTCATCCAATAAGGCCTGCAGTTCATTGCATTTGAACTTGTCTTGTGGTTTTCTGTGCTTGTCGTTTTTTGAACCACTCAAAACATTGTTTTCCCAAAAGCACGTTCGCCGAAAGATTCGACAAGCATTCGATGTAATTCTGCAGCAGTTTTCTTCAAATGATAACAGAAAACCAATGTTGTCCGCAAATCTAGTTCGTAGGCACAAACCTCGACATGTTTACAGGTTTGAAACAGATACCGATGTCGAAACTTGGGTTAGTGTGTGTTGGATATTTGTTGTCAGCCATTACAGGAAGCAGATGGAGCTGCAGACGGGATCTCACGGACCCTATGCTGTTGGCTAGCACCATCTGTAGGGAAATTCCGGTTTTATTCTTCTACACCTGTTAAATAAGTTCATCCGGGCTGAAACCCACAGCCTCAGATTTTCATGGAACTACTTTAAAATTGTTGTGTTTGCCTTGGTAATAACCACTGAAAAATGTCTTCTGCTTATTTCGTATAGTTTTTGAGGGTATAGTGGTAAAGTGTTCAAAAAGCATGCATAAACACCATCTCTGAAGCATCCCATTAGCATTACATTACTTTAAGGGGGGGGGGGGGAAACATAACTTAGCTCATTTTCATTGCATGCTTGTCATTTGTTCCAGATAACAGAAAAAGGATATTTAATGCTAGACTTTTAAGATGACAGAAAATCAACTTAAATTGTTGGGTCCAAACAATGATTTTTTTAAACAAGCAAAATACTTTCAGAGCTGTTATGAGGACAATTTGAGAGACAAATATGATCTGATACGATTACAAACAAAAAACAGCATGGGTTTTGGCAGACATGGCATTTTCAGTTATGTGTTAAAGCATTTCATATCATTGTTCAGAAGGTTATTTAAAACACCGCATATAGGCTTTAGTACCAGTGCCTCATGTTTTGTTGAAATAATAAAAGAATTGAGCTAAGAGTTATAATTTGAATTGAAATATTTGCATTACTATTATTATTTAGTGGTATCAAATGACATCTAAAATGTAAACGTTCAACAGTGAAGAATCTTGGAGTTCTCAAGTGAAAATTTTAATAGCGTCTGTGACATTGTGACAAATTAGATTCTGTTAACTTCATATCATTTTCATCAAATTAATATAGCTCGCACAGGATACGGTGGCTAATGCACAGTGACCAATTTTTGTTCAAAGCACTGGGTGAGTTCATTCGTTTGTTTGGAAGGCGAGGCTGACTAGAGCTTTCCACCTTACAGTTGGTCAGTGACTACAGAATCGAGGCACGCGCCATGCAATCTTTCTCAAACAATTTTACAGACACTATGGGGTAAAAAATTTCATTTTTGCTTTTCTTATAGCTTTATATGTTAGGTTCATGATGCTGTGCCCATCATTTCGTTAATGGTCATAGTTACTGTGATATTTACGTGAAAGTAAGACACCCGAGAAATTCAGAGAAGTGTGCAATGAAAAATAGAGGTCACTATGGTTTTGTATTTGGTGCACATTACGTAATATGTTGTTGTGTATGACATTTACCTAAAACAATGATTTTTTTCTTTAGACTTGGGTAATGGTATCTATATGTCACCAATATCGAGAAAACTGATCTGACATAGCATACTCATTTGCGATTGCGCCGTGCCAGCGATAAGGCCTGAGTGAAATATCAATAACATTCCTCATTTCATAAACGGTTTCAGATATTGAAATGAGATTTGGGGAAATTATAGCAAGCAAAGAGGAGAGTATTTTACCATATAGTTGTTATGTAAAACTTCATTATTTACTGTGTTATTCCAATAACTACAGACTTCCTCAGTGAAAGAATGTAATATTTAAGTGCCATCGATAGCTGGTGAAGCTAGAAATGCTGTGGGTTTTGGAACAGCGTATGTGAAGACATTACACATTTTTTGTACCAAGGATCTGTTTTTTCATAAGCTACTGACTTTACTTTTCCTCAGTCTCTCACTTAATAAATCTCTGTTTCAGAATTCTCTCGCAACTGTCTCTGTAGAAAATGTTAGAGAGGTGAGACAGTGTAAACTCGCTGTGTTTTGGCAAAAGCAGCAAATTTTGACATGGCAGCTTCAGAAATGCATAGGCTTTACTCAAAATTCGCCGCTCATGACACATCTCTGAAAGTTACATTTTCGGCAGAGTTGTTTTTAGATATTAACAAAAGCAGAGGTGGCAGTAGATCTTTTTGAATGGTCACCAAGCAAGTGTGGGTGTGGAGGGGCCCCACTTATTATTTACAAAAAATGTGGGAGTAGGCTTTGGTTTAGAATGGCACTTTCCTCTCCAGCTCTCGACATTTCCCCCAACAGTGCTCTGAGCGATCACCACCACTGCCGCTCTCCACACGCTTCCCCAGCCAATTGCACATCTAGTGGCCATGGCATTTTGCGTGCACTGTACAATCCTTGTAATGTGCTTGATTCAGTTTCGCCAACACTATATAAAAAGTTTTCCATAGGTATAAGACAAGAGTGTTCCCTCTAGGCCCAAAAGAATGACTCTGCTGACACAGGTGAGTCGAGGAAATGTATGTAATTCATCATCTCCTCCTTCATCACACACATTCTTGACAAGGCAAATCACCGTCTGTAAGATATACATTTTCTACAGATGAATTTTGTTGAGGCTAGGTGCATCTCCATAGCAGGGCATTTTCATTGAATGAAAAAATTGAGGCTGACTTTTTAGAAGTAGTTACTTTTCTAATTTTTAATGAACAACAGAAAAGTGGTTTTTAATTGTGAAAATTTCTGGTGCCAGGTATTGTGCATATTGTCAAATATCTCTTATTGAGGTTCTTGCGTAGGAAATCAATGTTGAGGTACTCTTAAGAGGTGGAATAAACATTTGTCAGTATCAGTCTTGCAGAAATTGTAAACATCAGATGCAGTTGTTATTTGTAGGTGAACATCATCTAGTTGAAGACTAGCTTTTCTCAATACACATTTTGTAGTTCCTCCCAATCCATCACACACAGATTTACTGTTGCTAGTAGCAAAAAGGGAATGTTCAGCATCAATAGCAAAAATGTTTGTGTCAACACAAGTTTTAAAGCTTTTTTGTTATTGAGTACCACATCCATCCTTGAAATAATACAGTTTCTTGTCTCATGGTTAATGTTCAACCATTTAGAAATCTTACATCAAGCTCTACATCATCACTTATAAAGCAGTGGTTTACTGTTACCAATTTATTTTCATCGTTTATCACACAAACTCAAACAGGATAGGTTGCACAGCTGTTTCTTGTCCAGCGGTAACTCCTGATTTCATTTTGAGTTACAAAACTGTAATTTCCTGCGCAGTCCATTGACAGAATTACTTTTTCAGGAGTTAGATTATCTTTCAAATTTTTCAGGGATCTTGCCTGACACTTCATTTATAAATGATGATGTCTAACCTTCTAACCTGGTGATTTTCTGACTTTCCCATCCAAAATTGTGAAGCATTTTTATTTGGTAATTAGAATAATTGTAAAGATAGAATTATAGGAATGAAACCAGAAAAACGAAAACTTACTTTAGAGTGGATTTTTTATTAACATTTAACATAAATAATATGAGGAACCTTTCCACACACAAGCTTGGGAATTTGGGTATAGAATTGCTGCCATGGGGAGGTACATGTGTAAGCATGTGAGTGAGACTGAAAGAGGTGAAAAATGCAGCTCCTGATGTTTCAGACAGGAAAATAAGAACCTCCAATCTTCCAGAGTAACAGAAAATCATTTGACAGGAAAATAGTAGACTACACTGTTCCAGAGCAACATAAATGAATCAAGGAAAATCACGACTTTCATCATGCAAACAGAGCAGAAATTGTCTGATTTGCTAATCATGTGCCATGCAGAATTGTCCAGAAAGAGCTTAACCCCACATCTGTGTTACCCTTGGCTTGAGGGTTAAATGCCTGTAATTTTTTACCAACAAATCAGTGTATTCATCAACAGTTGCATACTGCTTTATCAATTCTGATTGATGATCTGAGTTAATTCACTGGCCGTACTCAATTTCATCATCAGCATATTTGGAAGCTAATTTTCTTTCAAAACTTCTGATGATTTGTCATGACTGGGACAATTATCACAGTGGTTAAGCATGCAGCCATAGTTTTCCGAGTCACAGACAAGGAATTTCATAAGTTCTTTCTATGTTTCTGCAGTGTGTTCCACATCCAAAACCAATTTTACATTGTGTTGCATACCACAGACACACTGTATGGGTGCCTGCAGCAAAAGATAAAACACCTCTTTGGTCTTAGTGAACAATATTTTGAAAAACTATTGTTAATGTGCCAATTCTTCTGTTTAAAACAAGAATACAATTCCCTTAGTTTGCAGAGGGTAAGGTTTCTTTGCCTGTATACTTTCTGAATGCTAACTTTGTTGCTTCTGGTAATATAGTCAAGAGTCCTTACAGAATACTGTAGCTGGTAGATGTACAGACGGCAGGGCACACAAGGGAAGAGCAGTTGTGGTGGGGAAATGCCGAGTGCTGGAGGGGAAGTGCCATTCTAAACTGAAGCCTACACTCTCATTTTCTGTAAACATTAAGTGGGTCCCCTCCACGCCCATGCTTACATTGTGACCATTCAAAAAGATCGACTGTCACCTCTGGTTTGGTTAGTATCTAAAAAGAATTCTGCTGGAAGAAATGGAATTTATTTTCATCTGACTTGTTAACGATTTGTAACTTTTGGAGAAGCATCTCGAGTGGTGAATTTTGAATAAAACCTTCATATTTCTCTTGTTGTCATGTTAAAATTTGTTTTGTTGTGCAGATGCGATTGTTAGAGAATTCTGAAACAGGGGTTTATTAAGTGAGGACCTGAGGAAAAGTAAGGCCAGTAACTTATGGAAAAGCACATCCTTGGCACAAAAATAAACATGTAATGTCTTCACTCCAAAACCCACAGAATTTCTCATTTCACCAGCTACCAATGGCCCCGTAGGAAGTACATTCTTTTATCGAATGAATCTGCAGTTAGTGGAATAACATGTTAGATAATATGTGTAATAACCATATGGCAAAATACTCTTGTCTTTCTGTGCTATCATTTGCCAAAATCTCATTTCGATATCTCAAACTGTTTATGAAATATGAGGAATGTGTGGATATTTCACTCGGACTTTTATCACTGGTGCAGCGCGATTGCAAATGAATGTGCTACTTCAGATCATTTTTCTCGAGATTGGTGACATACACCTCCACCAAAATGTAATGGAAAATTTAATATGTTAGCTAAATTCCATACACATCAACATATTATGTAATATGCACCAAACACAAAATCATAGGGACCCCCATTTTTCACTGAAAATTTTTTCAAATTTTGCACAATGTCTTACTGCCCTCTAAATATCACAGTAACTATGAGCATTAATGAAATGATGGGTGCATCATCATGAACCTGACAGTTAAAGCTACAATAAAGCAAAAATTATTTTTTTTACCAAATGGTTTCCATAAGAGCATCTGAGAAAACTTGCAGGGCGTGCACCTCGGTTCTGTCATTGCCAAGAAGGTGGCAGACACAGTCTGCTTACCCTGCCAAACTAATGAAGGAAGTCGCCCAGCGCTTTGGATGAAAATTGGTCCTATGCATCAGCCACCATATCCTGCGTGGATTCTAGATTCATAATTTTGGTAAAAGCAGTGACAAAATTTACAGCTTCGTTGGTGACCATTTCACCTGTTTTTTTGCTTAGGAATTGATAAAATACCCAATTCTGTTTTCAGTTAATCACTAACATTGAATTCAGGCCTTATTTCTTCCTTTAACCAGGAAGAGCTAAAGTTAAAACTTGAACATTTTTTCATATCTCAAAATGCCACCACAGGATCACTTTCATTTCATCACTGATGCTAGTTTAACTTTTATGAAATTGACAGATTGCTACTCACTGTAAAGATGATACATTGAGCTGCAACTGGCACAGCAAAAATACTGTTATCTTTCAGCCATATCCTTCCACACACACGCACACACACACACACACACACACACACACACACACACACACACACACAGGATCACTGCCTCTGGTCGGTCCGGCCAGACTGCAGTTCTTGTAGTGAATGAAAGCAGCAATTTGGAGTGGGGCAGTGAAGGTGGAGCATAAGGCAGCAGGACAAGGCTACCAAATGCAGCATTGAGTAGCTGTAGTGATTGGGCCGGGGGGGAATGGGGATTAGAAAAGGAGAGGAGCAGACAAGGAAAATGACTGGTGAGTGCGTTGGCAGAGAGCAGTACACACTGAGGGTGAGAAGATGGGAATTGAGAGGAGGTGATGGGACACGTGGAGGCAGAAACTGTTGGACGGAGGATTCGAGGGTGTGGGGATAGTAGGATATCGTAGGTCGAAGCAAGAATAGTTTCAGGACCACAGAATGTGTTGTAAGAATATCACCCATCTTCGTGTTGAAAGTCTCTTCGGGTTTGCTGCCGGATCCTAAAACCAACTTGACTCGATATTTCGGCGATCCAACTGGTCGCCATCTTCAGGAAAATGCTGCCTCTGCTGATGAGTCCCGGTGCGAAGTGACACCAGGTTGCAAATTGGCGTCATTTATAGGCCACCGTTCAGTACACGGCGCATGCGCCGCCCATCAAGGTTGCTGCCCTCCAAGACAGGGAGGTGACACCGCCCTTAGTGAAACACTGCTGGCAATGATATATCGCACTCAGGGCCGCACTGAAGAACGTCCAATTTTGATGCGAGGTAATACAAGATTCCACGTCTTGCTAAGAGGAAATCCATTGTCTCTGTTGATTAAATTATCAGCCAACCTAATTTCAATCGCCTCGTTATATACACTGTTCCAAAAACCGGAAATGTTGGCAACTACCACAGTTTCATCAAATTTCATACTGTGTCCCTCATTTAAGCAGTGTTCTGCTACTGCCAATTTTTCTGGGTGTTGTAGTCTCGTATGACGGCGATGTTCCACACACCTGTCATGCACTGTGTGAATCGAACGGCCGATGTAAGCTTTCCCACATTGACACGGAATTTTGTACACACCGGGTTTCCTAAGCCCCAAATCATCTTTTACAGAGCTGAGCAGTGCCCCAATCTTAGAAGGTGGATGGAACACACTCTTAATGTTAAAATTCCTTAAAATTCGTCCAATCTTAAACGATAAGCCGCCAGCATAAGGAAGAAAGGCCACCGATCTATGTTCCTCCTCATACACCTCCGGAGATGGTCCAAGCTCCATAGCCTGACGAATCTGCTTCTCGGAGTATCAATTTTCCTTTAAAAACAACCATCAGTTGCTCAAGTTCTTGGGTTAAGCTGTCCGCGTCAGAAATGGCATATGCTCTCCGTACCAAAGTCCTAAGGACGCCGCTGCGTTGGTGTGGTGGATGACAACTCTTAGGATGCAGATACCAATCCGTGTGGGTCGGCTTTCAGTGAACACTGTGTCCCAAAGTACCATCTGGTTTTTTATAAACCATAACATCTAAAAATGGAAGCATCCCATCATTTTCAACTTCCATAGTAAATTTGATGTGGGGATGAAGACAGTCGAAGTGGTCCAAAAATCTGATAAGAGCATCACGTCCATGCGGCCAGATGAAAAAGGTATCATCCACGTAGCTCCAGAAGCACGTTGGTTGAAAAGCTGAAGTCCTCAGTGCCATATTGCAACCTGGTGTCAGTTCTCAGTGGGACTCATCAGCAGAGGCAGCATTTTCCTGAAGATGGCGACCAGTTGGATCGCCGAAATATCAAGTCATGTTGCTTTCGGGATCCGGCAGCAAACCCGAAGAGAGTTTCAAGACTTATTACACCGGGAAAGCCTACGTAATCACACCCATCTTCGTGGTTGCAAGGTACCTAATGGTCACTGCTGAGTAATTGCTCTTCCGAAACAGCAGTCCATATGAGCAAACGAGTGTGTCTTTACCTGCAGTTGCTCATACTTTGGGTACTTGGGCTAGACAGAACTCTGTTTAAAAAGAATAGCTCAATGTAGTCATAGGGTCAAGCTGCACATGTCTACTTACATGCCCTGCAGCTAATTCCGTGCAATGATAACCTGTAGCTTTGGTCTGACAGTCAAATAGTGTTTGCTTTGGCTAGAATTGCAAGCTGATAAAATAAACACAAAATAAAGTTCAATGAATAACTTAATAAAAAAGAGTTCTGTTCTAATGTCTGTAATTGCTGTAGATGACAGATAATTATGTTGAATAATGTTTATTCAAGAAATGACATCTCAGATAAACAGGAAGTGGTCCTACAATATTGTGTTAAAATACAGACAGAAAATGCACTTATGAAATGCAGTAAAGCTACGTTGAGAGCATTACAAGAATGGTAGCAAATTACACGGGCTAAATAGTCACCAAAGATGCACAAAAACTAAGTCCATTTCATGCTCACAATACACGAAGTATTCACCACCTCAAAATAGATCATAATTCAACATATGATTCACAAATTAACACACATGGCGCAAAGAATAGTAACTAATACCCTGTCCATCCTCAGATTCATAATGTAAGCAGAAAACTTTAAGGGTCCTACTCTTGAGAACATTCTGACCCTCGAAATGTAAAATCCCTTCAAAAGTTTGAGCATTGTAGCAGCCATTCACTGTCCAGAACAATCACCTGTACAACTGAACCATGAACATTACCAGAGGCACTTCTGCCTCCTTCCAGAACTTGGCACAAAGTCCAAAGTCATTCCCTTGAGCTCTTAGCTTGAAAAGTCTCCATCTCCTTTTGACTCCCATAGTGTTCTGCTCCTGTCTCATTCTCCATTGGCTGAAGGCTGTCCCCACCAAAAATACTTTGTTAGTTAGCACTACATACATGATTTGACTAACTTGACCACTGTCCCACACTAAATTAATATAGAACAAAAATATTGAAATAAAGAAATGTCATAAACATTGTTATACTCAGATCATTTACAATAAATATAAGTAGGAATTGATTCATGAATAAATAAACTAGCATTCTTGCACTAGTGTGCTCATCATAAATGATAATGGACTGTCATTAAATATCTTTTAAACAATTTATGCCTTCTTGATAGTAGCATCTTTTGGTTTCCTTTTCAATTGTGGTGTCTGCTAATGCATTTATAAATTTGCACATGTTTTTAAGTGCACTCGAAATCAACATTTAAATAAAGTTGCTGGAAAAATAAAAACTGTTCATTAAATAAATACATAACTACAAAAACAATAAACTTTTGGCAAAATAATTTAACTGGATGGATAAATAAAAAATCTACTCACCAAGTGGCGGCAGAACACACACACATAAAAGAAGGTTGTAATTAGGCAAGGTTTTGGAGCCAGTGGCTCTTTCTTCAAGCAGCAGGGTGGAAAAGGAAGGAAGAGGGATAAAGGGAAAGGACTGGAGAGGTCTAGGGAAAGGGGTAAATTTTGGGAAAGTCACCCAGAACCGTGGGTCAGGGGAGATGTGACCGAGCAAGGTGGCTCAGTGGTTAGCACACTGGACTTGCATTTGGGAGTACGATGGTTCAATCCCGCGACCGGCCATCCTGATTTAGGTTTTCCGTGATTTCCCTAAATAGCTCCAGGCAAATGCTGGGATGGTTCCTTTGAAAGGCCATGCCCAACTTCCTTCCCCTTCTTCCCTAATCCGATGAGACTGGTGTCCTCGCTGTCTGGTCTCACCCCCCACAACAACCCTCATGGGAGACGTACCGCACGGGATGAGAAGGAAAGACTGATTTTTAAGGACTGCATCGGATGAGATTTGAAAACCTGAGAGCTTAAAAGTAGAAGACAGGATAATATGTAAGACAGGGATTACTGCTTAAGCATCATGCATGAGTTAATAAGAGTAGAAGCTAAGTGCATTGTACGTAACAGAGGTGAGAGGAGGCAGTGAAAAATAGTTGTGTAAGACAATGAAAGATGTAGAAAACTAAAACGGACTGAAGAAAAGAGCAGTTATTGTGAAGAAATGCTGAGACAGAAGAAATTAACATAAATTCAGGCCAGGTGGATGGAGAGAACAAAGGACACCCGCAGAGTTCTGAGAAACTGGTGTCTGGGGGAAGAATCCAGATGGCATGTGTGGTAAAACAGGCACCGAGGTCACAATTGTCATGTTGTAGAACATGCTCTGCAACATAATATTGTATGTTGCCAGTATACACCTTCTGCCTATGCCCATTCATCCTAAGTGATAATTTGGTGGTAGTCATGCTGATGTAAAAGGCCAAACAGTGTTTACATAACAGCTGGTATATGATGTGTCGTTTCACAGGTGGCTTTCCCTTTGATAGTATATGTTTTGCCAGTCACATGGCTGCTGTAGGTGATCATAGGAGGGTGCATAAGGCAAGTCTTGTAGCGGGGATGGTCAAAGGGGTAGGAGCCATAGAGGAGGGAGATGGGTGCAGAAGGAGCATAGGGTATGACAAGAACATTGTGGAGATTGGGAGGGCAATGAAAAGCTTTTCTAGCTGGGGTGGGCAGAATTTAAGACAGAATGGATCTCATGTCAGGGCATGATTTTAGGAACTTGTGACCCTGTCAGAGTAACTGATTAATATACAGGGCTATTACAAATGATTGAAGCGATTTCATAAATTCACTGTAGCTCCATTCATTGACATATGGTTACGACACACTACAGATACATAGAAAAACTCCTAAAGTTTTGTTCGGCTGAAGCTGCACATCAGGTTTATGCCGCCAGAGCGCTCGAGAGCGCAGTGAGACAAAATGGCGACAGGAGCCGAGAAAGCGTATGTCGTGCTTGAAATGCACTCACATCAATCAGTCATAACAGTGCAACGACACTTCAGGACGAAGTTCAACAAAGATCCACCAACTGCTAACTCCATTCAGCGATGGTATGCGCAGTTTAAAGCTTCTGGATGCCTCTGTAAGGGGAAATCAACGGGTCGGCCTGCAGTGAGCGAAGAAACGGTTGAACGCGTGCGGGCAAGTTTCACGCGTAGCCCGCGGAAGTCGATGAATAAAGCAAGCAGGGAACTAAATGTACCACAGCCGACGGTTTGGAAAATCTTACGGAAAAGGCTAAAGCAGAAGCCTTACCGTTTACAATTGCTACAAGCCCTGACACCCGATGACAAAGTCAAACGCTTTGAATTTTCGGCGCGGTTGCAACAGCTCATGGAAGAAGATGCGTTCAGTGCGAAACTTGTTTTCAGTGATGAAGCAACATTTTTTTCTTAATGGTGAAGTGAACAGACACAATGTACCAATCTGGGCGGTAGAGAATCCTCACGCATTCGTGCAGCAAATTCTCAATTCACCAAAAGTTAACGTGTTTTCGTGTTTTGTGCAATCTCACGGTTTAAAGTTTATGGCCGCTTTTTCTTCTGCGAAAAAAACGTTACAGGACACGTGTATCTGGACATGCTGGAAAATTGTCTCATGCCACAACTGGAGACCGACTGTGACGACTTCATCTTTCAACAGGATGGTGCTCCACCACACTTCCATCACGATGTTCGGCATTTCTTAAACAGGAGATTGGAAAACCGATGGATCGGTCGTGGTGGAGATCATGATCAGCAATTCATGTCATGGCCTCCACGCTCTCCCGACTTAACCCCATGCGATTTCTTTCTGTGGGGTTATGTGAAAGATTGAGTGGTTAAAGCTCCTCTACCAAGAAACGTGCCAGAACTGCGAGCTCGCATCAACGATGCTTTCGAACTCATTGATGGGGGCATGCTGCGCCGAGTGTGGGAGGAACTTGATTATCGGCTTGATGTCTGCCGAATCACTAAAGGGGCACATATCGAACATTTGTGAATGCCTAAAAAAACTTTGAGTTTTTGTATGTGTGTGCAAAGCATTGTGAAAATATCTCAAATAATAAAGTTATTGTAGAGCTGTGAAATCGCTTCAATCATTTGTAATAACCCTGTATTTCAGACCAAGGTAATATTGAGTCACCAGTGGTGTGCTCTGAAGTTCTTTTTTGGAAGGATCAGCAGTACCAGGATTGAATGTGATGGCCCGGGAACTCTGTTTTTGAACTTGGCTGGTAGGGTAATTGCATGCAGTGAAGCCTGAGGTGAGAATGGTTGTGTATTGCTGTAAAGAGTCTGCATCAGAACAAATACGCTTGCCATGAATGCCAAAGCTGTATGGGAGGGAACGTTTGACATGAAAATAATGGTAACTGTCAAAATGTAAGTACTGTTGTTTGTTGGTAGGTTTAATGTGGGTGGAAGTGTGTAGCTGGCCTTCGATGAGAAAGAGATCAACATCAAGGAAAGTGGCATGGGATTTGAAATAGGTACATGTGAAATTTATTTGTGAGAAGGTATGCAGAAATTCCAGGAATTTTAATAGATCAGCCTCACCATGAGTCCATACGGTAAAGATGTCATCAATGTATCTAAACCAAACCAGGGGCTGAAGACTTATGGATCCCAGGAACACCTCCTCCAAGCGACGCACGAAAAGGTTGGCATAGGAAGGAGCCACCCTGGTTCACATGGCTGTACCCCTGATATGATCCTGTCGCAGAGCATGCTCTTTCACAACATGACAGTTTTGATCTCTGTGCCTGTTTCACCACACGCGTCATGTGGATTCTCCCCTAGAAACCAGTTTCTCAGAACTCTGCAGGTGGGAACCATGTTACAGCACGTCCTTGGTTCTCGCCACCCACCTGCCCTTAATTTATGTTAATGTCTTCCGCCTCAGCATTTCTTCACAGTAACTTTATTTATTTATTTATTGTTCCGTGAGACCAAATTAAGGAGAAGTCTCCATGGTCATGGAACGAGTCAATACATGTAATTATAACACGATATTAGAAACAGATAAAATGAAATAAAAAAAAAAAAAAAAAAACATATTCAGGTGACAAGTCATAAGTTTTCTTCTTTCCTTCAGTCCATTTTAGTTTTCTACGTCTTTCATTGTGTTACCTGTCTATTTTTCACCGCCCCTCCCACTTCTGTTACGTACAATGGACTTATATTTTCACTCTTATTAACTCGTGCATGATATTTAAGCAGTAATCTCTGCGTTGCATACCCTGTCTTCAATCTTTAAGCTCTCAGGTTTTCAAATCGCATCTGCTGCAGTCCCCAACAATCAGTCTTTACTTTTCATACCTTGCAGTAAGTCTCCCCTGACCCGCAGTTCTGGGTGACTTTCCCTAAATCTACCCCTTTCTTTAGACCTCTACAGTCCTTTTCCTTCACTCTTCCTTCCTCTTCAACCTTTCTGCCTGAAGAAGGAACCACTAGCTCCGAAAGTTTGCCTAATTATAACCTTCTTTTATGTGTGTGTTCTGCCACTGCTGGTGAGTAGATTTTTTATTTATCCATCCAATTAAATTATTATGTCAAATAAATATGTAAGTATGACAAAGTAGGAGGTATTCATACTGTGTTTATTTTCTGTGTAAATGTGTAGGATACAATCTCCTGACAAACATTTGGATAATAGAGAGATATAATAGAGTAGACACAGATATTTAGTTTTCGGAGATGGTGGCTATACTGCAGTGCTATCATCTGAGACATTGTTTGCCTGCAAGTTGTGCTATAGTGTGGGCCACTTTGCTCTTGTTATAGCTTGCCAGTGGCTACTCATCCTGGTGGACAGCTGGTTGGTTATAATACTAATACAAAAAGCTGTGCAATAACTGTAGCAGAGTTGGTATATGACACGGATACTGTCTGCTTCTGATCTAGCTTCTGATGGAGTAGGATAATCATGTGTGCAGGACTGGAATAGGAAATTCTGGGTGGGTGAATTGAGCAGGTCTTGCACTTGGGTCTTCTGTAGGGATATGATCACTGTGGCAAGGTGCTGGGACTGGAAGTGGCATATGGATTGACTAGGATATTGGATTGGTGTTGGAGCACCACTTTAGGAGAGGTTTGAAGGATCTTGGGTAGGATGTCCCACTATTCAGGCATAGTGATAGATAATCATGTCCAGAAATGAGGGACATTCTAACAGAGATCATTTGCACTGCTCCTTAAGTTATGTTCCGTCGCCCATCCAATCTCCACAACATCCAGTCCCAACCCCTTGCTACATGGATCGTATCCATGTGGAAGAAAAAGGGGCAAGACCTGCCCAATCCAGCCACCTAGTGTATCCAGTCCTGTCATAGACTTATCCTACTCCATCAGAGGCCAGGCTGCACAGACTTTTATATTGGTGTAACTACCAACCAGCTGTCCACCAGGATAAATGGCCATTGACAAACTGTGGCCAAGTGCAAAGTGGGCCATCCTGTGGCACAACATGCAGCTGAACATAAAATGCTTGATTTCAGTGGTTGCTTCACAATGCTGGCCATTTGGATCCTTCTCTTGTTCACCATCTTTTCTGAACTGTGCCTCATAATGACGCTTCTGGCAGCATTGCCCTGTCACCTAGTAGTCCCTGCATGCTCCACCAGATGGGGCACTTCTCTCCCCCCATCTGTACCCTGCTACCCTTCACCTATCCCTGCCCCACTCCAGATCACTGCTTTCATTCAATACAGTAATGATGGTGTGGCCAAAGCAGCTGGAGATAGCGCTCAGATGTGCGTGAGCTGTGCCTGCTTGTGTTAATGTGTGTGGTTTCCATTCTTTTCTGAAGAATGCTTTGGCCCAAAGCTCAGTGTTTAATAATCCTGTCATTGTGCCTGTCTGCAACTCAACATGTCATCTTTGCAGTGAGTAGCACTCCATCCTTTTCATAATTATTGATATCCAAGTCTGAGGTTTCCATTGACTGATCTCACTTTATTTGTTCTTAAATCTTATGATATGTTATATAGTTCTTTTGTCTGGGTTTACATATATTCTTCTAGCACTTAGAAGGGAAACTCCCGATAAACCCCCCACCCCACCCCCCATCCCCCAGATTTAGTGGTAAGAGAGCCCAGTGGACAGCCCATCAAAAATTGGACACAGACCAACATTGTCGTGGTCACGGTGTTGGACAGCCATGTAGGTGAGCCATGTTCAAACCTCCCTGATGCCAATTCTTTTTTTTCCCCCCACTGTTTGCTGTGTTCAAATTTGTGTCTGTGTCACAGTGTAATGTACATTTGCAACAGCGAGGTGTAAGGTAGGGGACCTTTAATGACAGTTGATTCTGCACGACTACGCTATTAGCACCCAAAAGGAAATGGCTTCTGAATGGGAATCGCAAACATTTGATGACAAGATGACAGTCCAACTGAATCTTCCACTGCAAAGCATGTCTGGTGTGTCGTACATGACAGTACGTGTGTATATGATAGGAATTTCTTATTGACACTGGCTGCTGTGGCCGAGCAGTTCTAGGCCCTTCAGTCTGGAATCACGCTGCTGTTACAGTCGCAGGTTCGAATCCTGCCTCAAGCATGGATGTGTGTGATGTCCTTAGGTTAGTTAGGTTTAAGTAGATCTAACTCTAGGGGACTGATGACCTCAGATGTTAAGTCCCATAGTGCTTAGAGCCATTTTTTCTTCTTGACGCATCTGATTTGTGCGCCTAGTAAGTTAGTGAGATATGCGTCCTTGCCTGATTTAGGTGCTCAAATGAATGTTGAAGTGATGATTCCCAAGAAAATGATGAAAACATAATAGTTTTGTCACATAAGCTGCAATAAATGAACGAAACAGTTTCACAACCACATAGTTTCTCTGTGCTCTGTCAAAACAAATGTTTTTAATGTTTTTGAAGTTGTATTTCGTTTGGAAGTTTTGATTCTTCAATTTCATTGTTGCAACGTAGTTCACACTTGTTTATTTGTTATTTTCATTTCTGTGAGGTGTCTATGGGATATCTTGCCTGCTCTCACTATTCATCACATTTGCTTGCGACGATAATGTATTCTTACCACATGGCTCATATTTTATAACTAGTGTGTGGTATGACAGCTGCCAAGACTACAGAAAGAGAACAAACATTTCAGTGACTGGACAGATAGTTCATAATGTTGTGGGGGGGGGGGATAAGAGTGACATGATGGAGTGTTCAACACAGCATGACTAGTTTACAGTCCACTTAACCACCATGCCACAGCTGTTGAAGGTCTCTTGATATTGCAATGGTTAGGCTTGGACTGTTCACTGTTTCTGTTTCGCTTTTCTTTTACAGTTCAGTACATCTTCATGCTTTTTTTCCACAGTTCATTACTTCTTTGTTTTCATGCTTGATCTGTGGTCAGTTTTTGATGGTCTACCCACTGGGCTGTCTTGTTGCAATGGGCAGTTTCCCTTGTTAGTGTTTTAAAAGACAAAACCAAGCTTAGTGGTTTCAGAGTTTTTAACAGTCTGAGTATTTTGAAAGAATCACTACAAGTTTATTTGTTTGTTTATATTTCTTTTGCATGTAGTCATCAAATGATTGCTTTGCCAAATGTCATATTGTTACAGAGGTGTAGTGCATATTATCGTATGCACTTTGAATTAGTAGTGTCATTTGAAATAGAACTAGTGGAAAGTTTAGTACATATGAAGAAGCTACACATTGTGCAGAAAAGGGCTAGAAGACAAGTCGCTGTAAGAGAAGTGTAACATACATGGAGATATACGTATTCAGTTGCCTGCTGGATAGTATCGGCCAAATTAAGAACATTAATACCCTTAAGCACAAAGTGAAAGAAATACTGGAGAAAAATTAATTTTATTCCTTGAATGAATTTGTGTGTGTGTGTGTGTGTGTGTGTGTGTGTGTGTGTGTGTGTGTGTGTGTGTGTAAAGTGATAGAATACAATATGTAATCATTACTGAAGTACATCAGATGGCTGGATGAATGAATGAATGAATAAATAAATAAATAAAGTTGTGTACATAGGTTTAACACACATTTACCTGCAAAGGTAAATGTATAATACAGCTTAAAGTTCTTTCAGTGAATGCAGACATTTATTTACAAGAAACCTCTTTAATTTTGTTTTAAATGGATTCTCAGTATATTCTCATATCGATTGTGGCAATTTCTTGTACCACATTGAGCAGCTAAAATATGGACGATGGTCTGTTACTTTGTTTCATTCATTGTCTGTAGTAACTGTGCTTATTTCCTGCATTGTGATTATGTACATCATAACATTTAGATATGTCCGTCTATAATGTTTTACAAAAAAATGTGACATATGCACACAAACTCACGAGTGTACATTGAGATGATTATTTTTGATAAGGGCATCACAACAGTGAGTAACCCCAAAAGCTCTCTTTAGTAGTAACACTATTCTGTTAAAATGCACATCAGTGGCACACCCTCAAAGCTCTACCCCATAACTTTGATAGTTTTCAAACACTTTTAAGTAATACTATCTGTGATGTCCACATATTGTAAGTCTTTCTTGATCTTCTGGAAATTTTATATTGAGTTGTAGCAAAATCAGATCTTGTTGGTCTTCATTCAGTTCTGAAAATTTTTGAAGAGTTTTTACTGAGGTGTATTTCGTCAAATGACATAGTATATATAGTATATTTGAATAATTTTCTAACACTACATGAAGTAATACTTTTCATTGTAATTAATTAAGTAGTACTTATTTTAAAAGCATACTTCATTGCAAATAGACTGATAAATGGCTGAACTGCAAACAAAAATGACGTTTCCCACAAAAGACAGTGTAACTGCGGTCAAATGGACTGATTGTTGAATGTCAATAATATTGAACATTGCATATCAGTAACTGCCACATTGATTTTATGTTTGCACAGATTTCAAGCAAACTACTTCAGACACACCAAACACTTCATCACTGTGTGCAGTGGTTAAATGCACAGCTAAATATATATTTTAGTCTTTCAAATATTACTGAATTAATAAATTGAAATAAACTGTACACACTTCAGGTTAATTTGTCTGCCTAGAATAATTGATAAATGTGGTAAATGATACTACTGCATTTGAGGCAGTAGGTGTCAGGTTTGGATGAAGTTACTTGAATGACCCCTCTTTTCATCACAACAAAAAATATTTTGTTTTTTCATGCAATTATGTGTCCATTCATAGAAAACTCATTAATATTTTTTTATTAGGAAACCTATGATCTTGGGGAATTATTTAAGATCGAAACTAGGTTCCCAACAGGTTGGAGAAGTGATATAAGTGTTTTTCAATGCCTTCGTAATTTTTCCAGAAATTGGAAAGTGACATACATTAATATTTGTTGTAACTTTTTTTGTGACTTAAATACCTACGTAATTGCATTCTGTGATCTGTACGGCTCTCTTAACTTCTGAAAAGATTAAAAATCAAGAGCTTCATAAAGACCTGAGTTATGAGTAATTCTATAGGTACACTATATGATCAAAAGTATCCAGACACGTGGCTGAAAATGACTTAAAAGTTCGTGGCAGCCTCCATTGGTAATGCTGGAATTCAGTATGTTGTTGGCCCACCCTTAGCCTTGATGGCAGCTTCCACTCTCGCAGGCATATGTTCAATCAGGTGCTGGAAGGTTTCTTGGGGAATGGCAGCCCATTCTTCATGGAGTGCTGCACTGAGGAGAAGTATCGACGTCAGTCGGTGAGACCTGGCACGAAGTCAGCATTCCAAAACACGCCGAAGATGTTCTATAGGATTTAGGTCAGGACTCAGCAGGCCAGTCCATTACAGGGATGTTATTGTCGTGTAACCATTCAGCCACACACCGTGTATTATGAACAGGTGCTTGATCATGTTGAAAGATGCAATCGTCATCCCCAAATTGCTCTTCAACAGTGGGAAGCAAGAAGGTGCTTAAAACATCAGTGCAGGCCTGTTTTGCTGTGGTACTGCCATGCAAAACAACAAGGGATGCAAGCTCCGTCCATGAAAAACACAACTGCACCATAACACCACTGCTCCTGATTTTACTGTTGGCACTAAACACACTGTCAGATTATATTCACTGGGCGTTCTCCATAACCACAAACTTCCATCGGATCGCCACATTGTGTACTGTGATTTGTCACTCTAAACAATGTTTTTCCGCTGTTCAATCGTCCATCTGGCGTGGTATGTGGCTCGTGAGCAGCTGCTCGACCATGAAATCCAAGTTTTCTCACCTCCCACCTAACTGTCATAGTACTTGTTGTGGATCCTGATGCAGTTTGGAATTCCTGTGTGATGGTGTGCACAGATGTCTGCCTATTACACATCACAAACCCTCTTCAACTGTTGGTGGTCTCTGTCAGTCAGCAGATGAGGTCGGCCTGTACGCTTTTATGCTGTACGTGTCCCTTCACGTCACCACTTCACTATCACGTTGGAAACAGTGGGCCTAGGGATGTTTAGGAGTGTAGAAATCTTGTGTACAGACATATGACACAAGTAACACCCAATCACCTGACCCCGTCTGAAGTCCGTGATTTCTGTGGAGCACCCCATTCTGCTCTGTCACAATGTCTAATGACTACTGAGGTCGCTGATATGGAGTACCTGGCAGTAGGTGGCAGCACAATGCATCTAACATGAAAAACATATGTTTTTGGGGTGTCCGGATACTTTTGATCATAATGTAAGTACCACTTTGCATGGACACTCTTGCTTTTGTAAAAAAAGAGGTATACTTATCTTTGTGACTTGTTGAAATATGAGTCTGCAACACTGCTTGTAATGTAACACAAAAAGGTGCTCAATGGCTAAGTGCAGATAATCATAGGTAAACTTAACAGTACATAGCATATGAAATTTACAGCAACTGTCTGTTCACTTCTAAGAGGTCACTAGAATGACGTTCCCTGTTTAAGTCAGCCCTGGAAGATGATCTGTAGCCAAGTGGGCAAGAGCTGCTCTTTTGTCTTCCAAGTAGGCTTCCGTCTGTTGTCATCCAGTCATTGGCAAATTGTACTGAGCCAGCAGTTGGCTCCATCCTCAGCGCCGCCTGTGGTGCTAGTGGAACTCTTGCAGGTGCCAAGTCTCTATGGTACTGGGACCAGCTGGTATCTTTGCGCCTTGGTGCTTTTGCCCTGTCTTTGTCTTGTTTGGATGACACAGCATTTGCAGAGCCAAATTATCAGAACGTCATGAAAATTAAAAATAAAAGAAAGTTTTAATCTGAGACCAAAAAAATTTCACAGAAGTTTTTATGTTGTAAGTCTAAGAAAGTGTGCAGAGTTTTGTGAAAATCCTAGGTGGGCAATTACAAATCCTAAAATTATGGGGTGTTTCGACATGGAATCACCATATAGTGTAACACAGATCTGACACTAATGAGGGAATCATTGAGTACCCTGCACTCAAACAATGACAACAACAAGAATACTATTAATAATCATAATAATGATGTTAATGATGCTATTTTACATTTTCAGGGCAACGATAAAGCAGTTACTGTTTACTGCTATGGTCCCAAAGGATGTAGTTAATGAAGAGAAGATAATATTACTGCAGAAAATTTGGTTGAAAATGTCTGAAAAAGCCCGGAAAGCTTTTCATGAAATGGGAGAGAGAGATTTCAGGTAAGGATTTTTGTTGGGTGTTGTGTTTATTTCAGATGCTGGTATTGTTGACAGATCTAGATTATCAGTACATGTTTCATTAGTTGTTTACTTCTTAGTATTCTGTAGTAAAAAGCTAACTGACTGTCTGAGTTTCAAATAAAAGATGGAAAGCTATATATGTAGGAATGAGAAGGTATCAAAATTTTTAGTCTCAGTTGACAGGAAGAATGACAATCTCCGGTTACTTCTCTTGTATTACAGGTACCAAATCTTTACACATTTCTTTACTATGCTTTTTGTGGATGTGTAATGAAACATCGAATACGTGGTAGAATCAAGATATCAATCTTTGTTATGTTCATGTATAAAGTTAATTAGTGAAATGAGATAATGGCAATATGAAAGCTAAGGTGGAAGCAAGCCCACGCTGGATGAACAGCCATCATGTAATTACAGTATTAATGTGTGGCCTCCCATTGATGGCAGTGTATCCTTAAAGTGAGAAGTATCATTCAAATGTTACTGTCTCAGATTAACCAATTTCCATTCTCTGAAAGATAAAGTGGCAAATTCAATCAATTGCCATATCTACAATGAATATGACTGAAATGATTTTTTCATAGTCTTAACTCTGGTATCTATTTATTACATTATAGGTGCTATAGTTTAAAAACAGGCTGTATTTCATCAAGCATTTATTAAAAATCTGTCAGAGTTGCAGTACATGTGTGTGATGACTAGTTTTGAACCAGCTGGTTTGTTCTCAAGCCTGGCTTACTGACACTGCACTGAAAGAGCTTTGTCTTAACTGCAAAACATCAAAATGGCAATACATGCTTTATAGAATGTTCACAGACCAGTGTCACAATCAACATGCGTCTCTAAGCAAGTCAGAGTTTAGTTGGTGAATGATGCAACCTGCCACAAATACTTCTTATACTTTTTTTTGTAGTGCCATCTTCATATGGCTAATATTTTTAGTTACACAGATGTTTTGGCCAACAGCATGTTGTCTGCTCCCATACAGCACAAGAATGTTTGAATACTTAGTGCTATTTTATAAGTTGTTTCATTAATAAAAATACACGAAAATGCTTGCATTTATTTACATATGATGCAAAATATTTATGTTCACTTACATAATTCTCAGCCAGCATATGATGATTTGTTTTGTTGTGGTCCATGTGGGTTTCCAGGTTGGTATATGACATGACTGATTTCACAGTTGGCATGGTTTATGATGAGGTAGGATAATCCCATGGCAGGACTGGAATGGAAAAGGATGAAGTGGGTAGGTGTTGCACTTGCCTTCCACAGATGTATGACCACTGCGGAAAGCAGCTGGGACTGAGTATGGCTTAGAGGTGGACTAGGATGTTGTGGATGTTGGGTAGGCAACAGAACACTACTTTAAGAGGGGCTGGGAAGGATGTTGGATAGGACATCATTGGAACTGGAAAACCACATGGGCCACAACAAAACAAATGACAATCTACTGGACCTTATGTAAGTGAACACACTATCTTGCATCATATATAAATAAAATAAATGCAAGCACATTTTTATTAATGAAACAATTTATAATGTGGCACTAAAATCTCAAATATTCTTGTGTAGTGTGGGAACAGACGACATGCTGTTGGTTAAAACATCTGTGTAACTAAAAATATTAGCCATCTGAAGATGGGCATAGTGGCTCAAAGCCAGTTAAGGCACTAAAATAAAACATTTAAAAAGTATTAGTGACTGTTTACATCATTCACCTATTATCATTAACAGCTGTGGGGTTCACAAGATCCAACATGGATAAAATAACATTAGAAGTCAGAGTTTGATTCTGACTTGCTTTGAGGCACATGTTAATTGTGACAGCCATCAGTGAACATTTTATAAAGCCTGTATTGTCATTTTGATGTTTGTTGTTAAGCTCAAGCACTTTCGGTGCAGCATCAGTAGGCCAGGCTTGAGAATGAACAAGCAGGTTCAAGATTAGTCTCCAAATGTGTGTACTGCAGCTGTGACAATTTATAAGTGCTTCATGAAATAATAAAAAGGTTGATGCTCTTGTCTCAACAAAATGTTGAAATGTCTTCCAGCTCCCTGGATGCAAGGTATGACTGATGGTGAAGAGGGTAGCTACATGCTGGCCCAATATCACCTCGTTCTGTCTCATTAGGTGATGACAAGGCTCACAGCTTTGCTTCTACTATGATGCTGCTGCTGTTTTTGCCATGCACTGATGGCTGTCCACCTGCTGCAACTATTGACTTCAGATGTCTTTGCTGTGTTGCTTTTTGATCTCCCTTAGTGCAGCAGACAGGGAGACAGATAAGGTGATGCACTACCCAAACCTTTTTTAAAATAATGTCAGTGAAATTGTGATGATCAGTCATTTTGTCTGGCAAAGCAGTATTAACATTGAGTCTTCTATGCTGATTCAGCTGCTGCTGGCGATACAGGTGACCAATTCCGAGTGTCTGTTTTGTGTCTGGGAGAAAACCATAGGTGCATCTCACTGTCTGGAAATTATTCCATTGTTTGTCACAGCACGAGGATCTGCTTGTGCATTTACTGCGTGCTTGTGGCTTGCATTCCTATTGAATTCTGCACTTCATGGTGTTCTTCTTTCTTTAACCAGAACAGCAACACTTTTTCCCTTGTCCGGAGGTCAGGTGGATACATCCTGAGTATTACATGCAGTGCTTCAATGACACACTACCAAAAGCTCTTCTCAACCAAAGAAGTTTTCTGTGTTACACCCTGTTAACTATCTACGCTCTGTTATGAGCAGAAGTCTGTGTGTCCACATAGTTTCACAGTATCCCGTGATCACAGCTAGGATAGCATGAAGAGATGTTCTTATTGTTTGTATTGCTAGTTTATACTGGCTCGACTAGTAGTAGTGTTTCATCATGTTTCTGCCTCTCTTGCTCAGTTCTTCAGTAAGAGTACTCCATCCCAAAAGATACCGAGGTATGTGATCATGGACTTTCTTTATATGGATCTGTTACTTGGTGACTTAAAAGGTTTCTTTTTAGTAGCGTGTACATGGTCTTTTCAATTGCAACATACAGTTTAATTCCTTTGCACCCTTTATGTAATTCTTGAGGACTGTGCTACATCCTTCTTTCAGTTTACTTTGGGAGCTTCTCTTCACAAGTATCACACCTCTTCAGCATACACCATTACTGCTATGAATGCTTCATTGTCCTGCAGCTTTCCTAATACTGCGTTGAGAACCAGATTGCAAAAACAGAGAACCACTTAAGAATTGTTGTGGGGAGTTTTTTGAAATTTCTTTTATAAGTGTCTCATTGGCACAACAGAGTTGCTTCTCTGTTTTGGCACTTGTTCTGAAAACAATTGTGTGACACTTGTGAGCAGTCAATGCCCATCAGGCAATCAGTAAGTGATCAAACACCCCCATGATACTATCATTGTGGATGCAATGTACTAACGCAGAGCATTTTTTCTTAAAAATTATCACCCCGTTTACAGTGTCTTCTATCAGCGTCCCACTTCTAAACCCATATTGTTGGCAGTTCATTCCGTGAAGTCTTTTTCTACTGTAGTCTGTACCGCAGCTTCTCCAGCAATTTCCCTATGGTACCGAGAGAGCTGATTTGTCTATAAGACTTCAGAGTTAGTGGATCCTTGTCTTCACCATTTTTTGAAATAATCGCATTTGCTTTCTTCCAAATATCAGGTTTTCTTCACCACAATAAACATGCGTTATAGAGCTGGCACAAATATGCATGTGAAGGGCATGTAGAACTTTAGCAGGAATAAAGTGATACACAAATGGCACATTCTGATGTAGGAAAAGTCAATGTATAACGAAGTGTGATACTAAATAATTTTAATTTACATTAATTTCACTATTTCTACATTAAATGGTCATTGAGTTAAAATACAAAGATCAAATATTGTACAAAAATAAAGAGAAGATTTTATAAAGCAGAAAGAGCATGTCTTATACTGGCATATTACTATTTGTATTAGAGTGACATGGACATGATAAATCACTAAGGTTCTAGCAATGATTACATGGCACATCTTCTGTGTATTTCCTGAAGGAACACGTGGGGGCTATTAGAAGCAGTGATGAGTCAAGAATTCCTTAACAGCTGACTTGAAATTTGCCAGGTAATTTTTTATTTAATTTTGGGCGAAGTTTATTATAAATAACTTCCCAATTATACAGGGTCCATTTTTATTTAGGGTGGTGTTGGTGGGCACTAAATGAAAGTTTCCTTTTTACCGAGTGTTATTGGAATGGATATTTTAATTTTTTTTGGAGATAGTAGGATTTTCCATTGAATATTTTTTCACAAAAACATACACATGTATACATAGAAGCGGAAGGATTTCTAGCTTTTACAGAGTGGCCAACAGGTTTTGTTCCATTTTACACCTTTCATTATTCTTATAATTCTTTTTTGTAGCCTGAAGAGCTTTTGGGTAGGAGAATTGTTAGCCAAGAAAATAATTCCATATTTCAGTTGTGAGTATACCTATATACCTAGGCATAATATACAATTTTCAGACAATCTTTGTTGCAGCATCCTTCTAATATTTTCATTTAGTAATGAAGCAATGCACGCGCACTTGACAGCCACGCGCATTACCGATGAATTGTCATCTGTGAGAGTGCACTGTGAAAGAACAATACTGTGAATTCCTGATACAGTCCGCCATGGACGAGTGCCTATTTAGAGCCTGCAGCACTACGCTTGCACTCTGTTATCATGTTATTACTGCTTGCATACATTTGCCTTATCTTATTTTGTTCAGTGTATGTTATGGTGTTAGTGTATTTGCCACAGTCTAATAAAGTTGAGCTTACAATCTGGGTTGTGTTGTGTGCCCAAGCTGCAAGAAGTAGCATGCACTGCTTAATTTCTTTTGCTTTTGCAAACGTCAGTTACAGTTACAAACATAAAATAGATTTAGATCTTAGTCTTGCAAGTAGTAATTAAACAGTAAATTGATGCTTATCAAAATACATTACATCTTACACATATTAATACAGCCAGTTATTTTTTAATACATTATTTTACAGCTCTTAAACTTAACCATTTAAAATTCGTTGAGTGAGTAGACACACTATTCAATTAAGAATTATTTTAGCTTTGATCTGAATTGCTTTTTATTGCTATTTTTCATGGACTCTGGCAGTTTATTATACCATATCAGTCCATTAGTATGTGGGCTCTGGTCAGTCATTTTTAATCTTGTTCTTTATCTGTAGTGTTGTGGTCATGTATATCACTACATTTAGTTACTTCAGTATTCTGTGAGACAAAAAATTAATTAATTTATAAAGATACAAAGAGGATATGGTGAAGTACTTGTGTTGTCTGAAAACACCACTGCAAGAGTATTTATAGCCTAGTCCATGTATAATCCTTAATCCTCTTTTTTGTAGCAATAGTACTCTCTTAAGGTGAATGTCTGCAGCATAATCCCATATTTCTATACAGTAGCTAAGGTGGGGATAGATTGTCCCATAATACACTGTTTTAAGCATGTGGGTTGGCATCGTTTTGGACAGTTGGCTAAGAAGATACAGCCCATTGTTGACTTTTTTACACACAGCATTAATGTGGCTAATCCACCAGAGATTTGAGTCCAGATGGACCCCTAGAAATTTACACCCATTTGCTTTCTCTGCCACTATGCCGCATACCTCATTTTCGCATGAATCGTGAGAGCTGCCAGTTGTAAATATTAGCATCTGGGATTTATTTACATTAACCTTTAATCCTTGTGCATGAAAATATGAACTTAATTCTAGTTTCCCATTACTTGCTGAGAATTTCAGTTCCTCACAGTCTTTACCATGAAATAAAACTGAGATGTCATGAGCATAATTTACAGTGTGCGAGTTAATGGGGTGTACATCATTAATATATGCTAAAAATAGGAAAGGTCCAAGAATTGAGCCTTGATGGACTCATTGTGTCACTGTTTCTCTTGTGGATTTAAAGGCTAACATCTTATTGTCAACTTGATGTGTAAGTTTGTTGTACTGTTTCCGATTCACCATATAGGTGGATAGAAGTTTCATTGATGCATCACTGCTATTGTATGTCGGCAGTTTTTTTAGGACAAACTCATGGTTTACCGAGTAAAAAGCCTTGCTCAGGTCAATGAATGTTCCGGCTGTGTCCATATCCCATTCTGTATTGCTGTATACTTCATGGAAGAAATTGGTAACAGCAGTGGTCGTGCTTAGGTCTTTCCGAAACCCATGCTGCAATTTGGTAAGCATTTTGTGTCTTAAAAAAAAAAAAAAAATCTTGTGACTTGTGATAGGATAACTGTTTCAAATATCCAAAATGCAGATTTTTACTCTGCAGCAGTGTGTGCACTGATATGAAACTTCCTGGCAGATTAAAACTGTGTGCTTTGTTTCAAATATTTTAGTGGAGGTAGGGATTAGTGATATTGGTCTATAATTTGTAACTTCTTCTTTACTTCCCTTCTTATGGATTGGCTGAATTTTTCAATATGCATCCCCCATTTAAGATTACCTTGGAGCCGTACACCAAAGAACTTAATGTTGTCTAAGCTGTGTAGGTCCTTGTCAGATATCTGGATCAGAACAGTTTGTTCACCGTTTTTCACATTATGGAAGTGTGCCACTGTCTTCCATTTATTACAATTTTTTTGGCGACTGAACCAGTTTTCAGTATTGTTCAGTGTGTCTGTTGTACATCTGAGACATTTCCATTTCTTTCCCACACACTAGCACACTAGTATCATCAGCGAACTGGATGGTGTTCTTACAGAACTTGTTTAGGCCATTCGCATATAACAGAAATGGATGATGTTTCAGAACTGAGCCTTGTGGCACTCCATATATAATGGCTTTATAGTCTGAATAGTGTTGAGTCAATTTGCTGAAACTTTGATGTTGTACTTCAGGTACTTAGGTATGATTTTATCCAGTTTTTAGGTGTTCCTCTAACCCTCTGTTGTCAAGTTTAGGCAATAGTTTTGTGTGATCTGTGATATCAAAAGCCTTAGAGGCATCTAGTACTTCACTTAATTGTTCGAAATTGCTGAATCAGTTGTTCGGCCTTTCCTGAAACCATGTTGTGCTGTTGATAGTATGTTGTGCTGTTCCAGTAAATCTATTACTCTTCTTTGAAAAACATTTTCTGTTGTTTTTGAGAATACAGATAGTAGAGCAGTGGCCTGTTAGATTATATTAGATTCAGTTTTCGTTCCATAGATTCAAAAAATGAGATGATTCTCGTGGCTTGTTAACCACCTCTTCCTTTTTTACCTTTTTTGAATAGTGGTTTGAGCTTAGCTGTTTTTAGACATGATTGGAAAATTCCATTTTGAAAGGAACTATTACAAAGGTGAGCTAATGGTTCAACAATGTGATCTACACATTTGTTAATAAGACTGTCTGGGATGCTTTTGATTCCAGCGGAATGGTTCTTTTTTAAAGTTCTGATAAATGACAGGACTTCTTTCTGGGTTGTTGGGGAGAGAGAGAGAGGGAGAGAGAGAGAGAGAGAGAGAGAGAAGTAGGATTTATGTTGGTATTTAAAAATTATTTCAAGGTTTGATTTCAGCAACTAATTGCTCACTTATATTTCTAAAACAAGTACTGAACACATTTGATATTTCCTTAGGATCATTAATTTCTATGGCATTACAGTTCAATTTAATATTGGAATTTTGAGGATAAATGTTATCAGTTTGCTATTTCACTATATTCCATACATCTTCCATTTTGTTATTGGAGTTATTTATATAGCATTCATTTGCCATTACTTTAACTTCTGTGACAACATTTTTAAGTATCATTTTATATTTTTTAAATCATTAGATACTACATAAGATTTCGAGATCTCGTACAATCTTCGCTTTTCAGCACATTACTGTTTTTATTCCTGTTGTCAACCAGCAATTTTTTCTGTTAAGCCTACTACACACGATTTTTCTGATTTTTTTTTTTTTTTTTTTTTTTTTTTTTTTACTGGAAATGACATGTTAAAATAATATGTAAAGATATCCATAAATATGTTGAACTTCTCATCTGTGTTTTTGTACCTGTACGGTTCAGTCCATGTTTCCTTCTGTAATAAATTCCTAAAGTATTCAATGTTTTCATGACTGAAGGTTCCATTATTTTCATAGTTTCTATGTGTGTAATTAAGTTGAAGATATTTAAAAAAGTTGTGCATAGTGGTCACTGACCCTTTGCTGAAGTTTCCAGCTGTGTATTCATGGCTTTCCTTTTTTATTATCATCATATCAGTAGCGGTGCTGGATAGACTTGTAATTTTGGTAGGGGAATTTATAATTGGGACCATGTTGTATGTTGCAAAAATAGCTATCAGATCAGCTCTATCTTTTGAAACTGGGACCAGGTGATTTATTCCTTTCCAGTTTCAGGACCCTTTCCTCGCCTTCTCTTCTGAAAAACTATTATGTCTCCATCACATAATTCCCTGCTTCTGTTCCACAGCTTTCTGTGCTCATCAACTTTGCCCTCTGCAGTGTTATCTGGCAAGAGAATCTTCACCACTAATTGTATGCATTGTCACAAGTTTTCTGTCGTGCTGCCTCTGCTCATTTTAGAGTTGATAATATTGTTAGAGATTTTACCTTCTGACAGACAGTTTTATACAGTGTGCCAATGAATCAAAATGCAGTTTGTGCCATGCATTGGGCAGTCTTTAAATAGTTGCTTCAGGTTCCTGTGTCTGCCCAGTCTGTGAACCCTTTTTTTTCCATGGTGCAGCCTGTTTGGTTGAGTCTGCTTTCACTTCTGGCTTCTCTTCTCAATACTTAGAGAAACTTGTTCCACGGTACTTGTGAACACCAGCTAATTTGTCTTACGACTTGTATTCCAGCTTTCACACTCTCTAGTATTGCAGTGACAAGCTTTTGATGTTTTGTGTCCATGTTGTCATTTATTTCCACAGGGTGTAGACAGCAGAAAATACTCCTCGGATGGTTTCAATTGGCTTTCCTTATATTGTGTCATATCTTCGACAAGTTTAATGTTTTGTCACCTCATGAGTTCATTTGTACAGAAATCGGCTGTAAAATTTATAAAATTGTGGTCACTCATGGTGAAGCCTCTTTCAGCTTTCCAGGTTCTGATCTTCCTGACCAAATGTTGTCAGTTATTGAGATGACTCAACATCCAGATGTATTTTGTGTGTTTCCACTCAATAATGACTTAACGAATAATTTTCTGGGGTAACTCATCACTTAGAAAGAAAGAACTGAATTCACAAAAGTCAGCAGTAAGAATAATTTTAGTATTCACCTGCACTCATCATGTTGGTCCCTCTTCAAGAAATTTGGCATTTTAGCTGCACCATCCACTAACGAAGTTCATTGTAAATAATCCATCAAACTTAGAGGAGAATAATGATGTCTCTACCCGCAAGCCTAGGGGGAAAATGCTCTTCTTTTTGCTGAGTATGTTGTCGGTTTTTGTAGGACTATAACCATTGCTGTATGCTACTTCTTTAATTGTTTTCAATTCATTTTCAAAATCTGATTTGCTTTGTGGTATAGATAGCACGCGGTGTAGCACGGAATGGAGGGCTGCGTGTTTGTGTATTATGGGATGCTAGAAACTGGCTGGTATTATTTGTGTCTGTTGAGGTTACTTTCCTGTATTTCAAAATAAATGCTGTTGCTTACTGATGTCAGTGGTGAGGTCTTGAAAGTTGATAGTATCTCCTCCCAACTCCATTGTAAACTTGATTTTACTGTGATTTGAATTCAAATGCTGACAAAGTTTATTTAATTGTCTGGTGGTACCTGTCCACAAGCTCAGTACATCATCTACATACCTAGTCCAATATCGTATTTTAGAACTCAGAGGTTTTTATCTGAAAATGTTTGCTCACTATTACCTGTAACCATTTCACCTAATAAGGGACTCAGTGAGGACCCCATTGCTAACACATCTGACTGACTGTCCAGAGCCCGTTGAAATTGGAAATAATTTTGATTTAAGTATGTTTCAGTTGCTACCCTTATTCTTCATCTCCAGTGGATTTGTTCTAGTTTTGTGTAAACCACTCTGTTAAAACTTCAGTTGCCTCTGCAACAGAATATTAGAAAACAGGCTGCCTAACATCAAACGAGACTAGTTTTGCACTAGGTGGAATGGGTAGATTTTGTAGTCTTTTCGCTAATGCAGGTGAACCAGGTATCCTAAATTTTGGCTGAAATTCAGTTTTTGTTTTAATTAGTGAGTCTAACTCTTTAGCTAATTTATGACAAGGTACTGAAACTGAAGACACTGCAGGTCTTATTGGAATACCTTCTTTGTGAAGCTTAGGTAACCCATAGAACCTAGATGCTATTGGATTCATGTTTGTGAGGTGTTTCGCATCACTATCAGTAAATATGCATTTGCAGGTTTTAATGAGTTTCGTCACTTCCACCTCATATTTCATTATGGGATCGTTAGGTAACTCAGGGATCTCTGTAGGGTTGAGGAATGTAAACACCTTTTCAATATATTGTGACTTATTAATTAACACTAAACTGTTCTCCTTGTCACCCTTAGTGGCAGTCACGTCTTGAGAGGACAATTTGTTCTTTAATATGTACAACACACTTTGCTCTCTACAACTATCATTGAACATATCTTTATGTACAGTTTTTAGTTCGTGAGCTACCAGATGTTTTGTAGAAACATTGTCTGACAGAGAATATTCAAGGTCAACTTTCAGTACGTGTAGCTGTTTTTCGAAAATATTGGGTTTCAGACCATATTTAATTCCCTTGTTGAAAATGTGGAATTCCTCAGAAGACAAGTTTAGATTTGATATGTTAATGACACATTCTGCAAACTGTTGACATTTAACGGTTGTTGGGGCTCTTTTTAGTTGAGATAACTGTTTGATTCTAGCTTTCCAGCAGAGGTACGTTATGTTTGTTATGGCAGGTGGTTCTTCTTGGACTGCTTTACCAAATATGTCGAATTCACAAGGGTGTAGGCGTGACGTAATTGCCATGTGAACAACTTTCAAATGTAAACAACATATCTCCCATAGTGCTCAGAGCCATTTTAAACAACATATCATGCATCACACATCACTTTTTCATTTCTTCATTTTCCCACTTCCTCTTGGCAACACGGGCAGCTTTCTTGGCTGCTTGTATGGTACTTTTTGACTTCAGCATCGTGTATTTTGGTATTATGTTTAGTTTTAAGTACTCGCAATTACACATTAGTACTTATTGTGGAACTTTCATACTTTGCATTCAAATTATTAATTTGTCTATGTTCCTCCAAGAACCAACAGAATATTTCATAAATAATATTTTTATTAATATTAATGAACCAGATCTGTTGTGTAGCTTTATACTTATGTTTCATTAACCTGTTACATATGACAGAAATTCAGCAACATTAGCACATTTGATAATATTTATGGAATATCCCATCGGTTGTTGGAGGAAATCAGACATATTAATAACTTGATGTTAGTAGCCTGTTTGATAATATTCCTGTTGCAGAGGCAATGGAAATCTTAACAGAGTGGTTGCATAAAACTAGAACAAATCCAGTGGAGATAGATGATGTAAGGATGTCTATTGAAACATGCTTAAAACAAAATTATTTACAATTTCAGCAGGCTCTGGACAATCAGTCAGATGGGTTAGCAGTGGGGTCCCCACTGAGTCCCTTGTTAGGTGAAATGGTCACCAATAATTTTGAGCAAACATATTTAGATAAAGAGCCCCTAAGCTCTAATATACAGTATTGGACTAGGTATGTGGATGATTTACTGTGCTTGTGGGTAGGTACCACCAGACAATTAAATAAACTTTTTCAACATTTAAATTGACACCACAGTAAAATCAACTTTACAATGGAGTTGGGAGGAGATACTATCAACTTTCTGGACCTCATCATTGACATCAGTAAGCAACAGCATTTGTTTTAGAAATACAGGAAAGTAACCTCAACAGACACAGTTATACTGCACATGAAAGAAGTTGGAGCCTGAAAAAGAAAGATTCCACCTTTACTGAACATGTCCTGAATCAATGCTATTCATATGATGTGAAATGTGATGTTATCTATTAAGGAACTAAGGGCAGGAAACTAACATTACTTGAAATTCTGGCCATTAGTAAAAACGAGTCAAAGAATTCTGACCTGATTCTTAATGACCAAACACAGTTCCATTACTCACCCTTATTAAAATGGCAACGAGTTATTATTTCTCTCACTATTAGATAATAAGCTTGTTATAATTGTTCTACCTCTGCATTCCATAGACTTCTTTCTCCTACTCCATTTTTTCGATCTATTTATCACGTTCACCAGTTTGTCCATGTGACAGAGTAGACTGTGCCACTACTCACTTGTAGAACAGTTTTGGCTTCTACAGTCACGTAATTTTAAGATTTGAATATACTGCAATATGAGATTTATTTTTTCTGAGTCTCTTTAGGTATTACATTATGCATGTTTTTTTGTATCGTTAAAGTCATAAAATGTCACACATCTTTGTACAGCTATGAATTCTCACTGAAGTTGTGTGGACTATCTGTTTAGTATTAAGTTATCTGAGGAGGACGTAAGAAGCTGAAAGCCAGTTCATGGTGAACTAATAAATATTATTGAGGAATATACTGTGTATACAAGTATAAATGTGTCTGTGTTCCTCCAAGAACCGATGGATTATTCCATAAATAGTATTTTCACTAATATTAATGCTAATCATGTATGTGTATCCTGTAAACTGACTTGTTCCACATCATTTCAATAAAAGCTTTATTGAAATGATCTGTATAATGTGTAACTAACCAACTAACTAATTAGCTCTATATTGGAATCTGCACCAGCTCTCCCTTCATGTGTGTGAGGATTTCCACTTCTGTCTGCCAGTTACATATTTAATTCCACGATGGCTTCGGGTGTTATTATATCTTTTTCATACTGCATTGAACAAAACCATAATCATATTGATTACTGCCTCTCTTTGGCCAAAGTGACTGGTATCTAATTGCTCTACATACTCGGGCATGGTGTCATTGAACTGGAAATGCATCGAGACAAAAATCAAACTTACTGTAACTGTAATAACTTCCATACAAGTCAGGCTTCATTACAATATTCTGCAATTTTTATAGATCAAATGTTCGTATTATATATGTCAATGGTGGTCATTGGTTTTTGACCACATGTGATGACATGAGCTGCGATATACACTCCAGAGATTTTTCCATCTTTTGTGTATGGTTCTTGTAAGCACAGAATGTCAAACTTCATTTCTTCACCTACTTTGCGAATTTCATCCATCATGTTCTGGTTTCTCGTACAATTAACAGGGCTATTTTTAAACGCCTTGTATCCATTTATGCATAATGTATAAGAATTACCAGTGCGGCCTCCGTTGCTGAGGGTCAGATACTGTTTTACCATGTGATTTAATGAAATGCACACACAACTCCTCGGTATCATATACTAAGCAGTAAGTTCTCCAAAAACTGAAGGTGAGTAGGAAGGTTTTTCAGTCTTAGTTGGATCAGTGCATAGGAATTAGTAGAAGAAATATTATAGATTTTCCTTCTGGGTGCTTGGTTCTTATTATATCTCTCAGACCTGGTAACATGTTTTATTGTAGATTTGTTGTGGGCTTTCTATGGATCGGAGCATGGAATGTCAGATCCCTTAATCGAGCAGGTAGATTAGAAAATTTAAAAAGGGAATTGGATAGGTTAAAGTTAGATATAGTGGGAATTAGTGAAGTTCAGTGGCAGGAGGAACAAGACTTTTCGTCAGGTGAATACAGGGTTATAAATACAAAATCAAATAGGGGTAATGCAGGAGTAGGTTTAATAATGAATAAAAAAAATAGGAATGCGGGTAAGCTACTACAAACAGCATAATGAACGCATTATTGTGGCCAAGATAGACACGAAGCCCACGCCTACTACAGTAGTACAAGTTTATATGCCAACTAGCTCTGCAGATAATGAAGAAAGTGATTAAATGTATGATGAGATAAAAGAAATTATTCAGGTAGTGAAGGGAGATGAAAATTTAATAGTCATGGGTGACTGGAATTCGAGAGCAGGAAAAGGGAGAGAAGGAAACATAGTAGGTGAATATGGATTGGGGCTAAGAAATGAAAGAGGAAGCCACACAGAGCATAACTTAATCATAGCTAACACTTGGTTCAAGAATCGTGAAAGATGGTTGTATACATGGAAGAATCCTGGAGATACTAGAAGGTATCAGATAGATTATATAATGGTAAGACAGAGATTTAGGAACCAGGTTTTAAATTGTAAGACATTTCCAGGGGCAGATGTGGACTCTGACCACAATCTATTGGTTAAGAACTGTAGATTAAAATTGAAGAAACTGCAAAAAAGGTGGGAATTTAAGGAGATGGGACCTGGGTAAACTGAAAGAACCAGAGGTTGTAGAGAGTTTCAGGGAGAGCATAAGGGAACAATTGACAGGAATGGGGGAAAGAAATACAGTAGAAGAAGAATGGGTAGCTCTGAGGGATGAAGTAGTGAAGGCAGCAGAGGATCAAGAAGGTAAAAAGACGAGGGCTAGTAGAAATCCTTGGGTAACAGAAGAAATATTGAATTTAATTGATGAAAGGAGAAAATATAAAAATGCAGTAAATGAAGCAGGCAAAAAGGAATACAAACGTCTCAAAAATGAGATCGACAGGAAGTGCAAAATGGCTAAGCAGGGATGGCTAGAGGACAAATGTAAGGATGTGGAGGCTTATCTCACTAGGGGTAAGATAGATACTGCCTACAGGAAAATTAAAGAGATCTTTGGAGAAAAGAGAACCACTTGTATGAATATCAAGAGCTCAGATGGCAACCCAGTTCTAAGCAAAGAAGGGAAGGCAGAAAGGTGGAAGGAGTATATAGAGGGTTTATACAAGAGCGATGTACTTGAGGACAATATTATGGAAATGGAAGAGGATGTAGATGAAGATGAAATGGGAGATAAGATACTGCGTGAAGAGTTTGACAGAGCACTGAAAGACCTGAGTCGAAACAAGGCCCCGGGAGTAGACAACATTCCATTGGAACTACTGACAGCTTTGGGAGAGCCAGTCCTGACAAAACTCTACCATCTGGTGAGCAAGATGTATGAGACAGGCGAAATACCCTCAGACTTCAAGAAGAATATAATAATTCCAATCCCAATCCCAAAGAAAGCAGGTGTTGACAGATGTGAAAATTACCGAACTATTAGTTTAATAAGTCACAGCTGCAAAATACTAATACGAATTATTTACAGACGAATGGAAAAACTGGTAGAAGCCAACCTTGGGGAAGATCAGTTTGGATTCCGTAGAAATGTTGGAACATGTGAGGCAATACTGATCTTTCGACTTATCTTAGAAGAAAGATAAGGAAAGGCAAACCTACGTTTCTAGCATTTGTAGACTTAGAGAAAGCTTTTGACAATGTTGACTGGAATACTCATTCAAATTCTAAAGGTGGCAGGGGTAAAATAAAGGGAGCGAAAGGCTATTTACAATTTGTACAGAAAGCAGATGGCAGTTATAAGAGTCGAGGGTTATGAAAGGGAAGCAGTGGTTGGGAAGGGAGTGAGACAGGGTTTTAGCCTCTCCCAGATGTTATTCAATCTTTATATTGATCAAGCAGTAAAGGAAACAAAAGAAAAGTTCGGAGTAGGTATTAAAATCCATGGAAAAGAAATAAAGACTTTGAGGTTTGCCGATGACATGCCGAGGACTTGGAAGAGCAGTTGAATGGAATGGATAGTGTCTTGAAAGGAGGATATAAGATGTACATCAACAAAAGCAAAACAAGGATAATGGAATGTAGTCGAATTAAGACGGGTGATGCTGAGGGAATTAGATTAGAAAATGAGACACTTAAAGTAGCAAAGGAGTTTTGCTATTTGGGGAGCAAAATAACTTATGGTGGTCGAAGTAGAGAAGATATAAAATGTAGACTGGCAATGGCAAGGAAAGCGTTTCTGAAGAAGAGAAATTTGTTAACATTGAGTATAGATTTAAGTGTCAGGAAGTCGTTTCTGAAAGTATTTGTATTGAGTGTAGCCATGTATGGAAGTGAAACATGGAAGATAAATAGTTTGGACAAGAAGAGAATAGAAGCTTTTGAAATGTGGTGCTACAGAAGAATGCTGAAGATTAGATGGGTAGATCACATAACTAATGAGAAGGTATTGAATAGAATTGGGGAGAAGAGGAGTTTGTGGCACAACTTGACGAGAAGAAGGGGGCCGGTTGGTAGGACATGTTGTGAGGCATCAAGGGATCACAAATTTAGCATTGGAGGGCAGTGTGGAAGGTGAAAATCATAGAGGGAGACCAAGAGATGAATACACTAAGCAGATTCAGAAGGACGTAGGTTGCAGTAAGTACTGGGAGATGAAGCAGCTTGCACAGTATAGAGCAGCATGGAGAGCTGCATCAAACCAGTCTCAGGACTGAGACCACAACAACAACAACAACAACAATGTGGGTTTATATTTTGTTACTAGATTAGGGCCGGTGTGGCCTGCACAATTTTTTTTCTTTAATTGTATTTTTATGTCATTCACAAGTTGCAACACCTTCTAAACTTTCTCATGTTAATTAAGGCCACAGAAGCATGGTTTTCTTGAGTGAACTTTTGCCCAAAAAGCAATGCTGTTAGCTTGAGTCCAAAGTTTTTGTTCATTATGCCTTTTGTGTCCTTGTGGAGATATTCCCATAGGAACTTCCATCCCCTAACACATATTCCTTCATATCTAACCAGAAGTGAAATAACAATTTTCAGAAATTCAGCTTTAAAATGTTTGTTTTTAAATAAATATTTTCTTAAAATTTTTCAACCCTTGTTTCATCCCGTGTTTCACCCCTTGGGAATTGAATTTCCAAAAGCAATGAAACAAACATTTTTTTTTTTTTAATTTCTAACAGAGAAGGCAAATACAAATTTTCATAGATTTAGCTTTCAAAGAGATTGCATAATGAAACAGTTTTGTGAAATTTTTCTTCACCTATTTCACACTCTTCGGGGGCTGAATTTCCGAAAACAATGAAACACTTTTTTTAATTTCTAACCTGGAAGTCAAATATGGATTTTTATCCATAGCTTTAAAATGCTTCAGTAGTTTCTATAATAGTGATTTATTTTAGAAAAAACATTCACCAACTATTTTACCCCCCTAGTGGTTGAATTTCCAAAAGTGCTGAAACATGATTTTTTTAATATCTGACTGAGAAACCAAATACCTTTTTCATAGTTCTAACTTCAAAACTGCCTTAATAGCAATATATTTTCAAAACGCCTTTCACTCCTTATTTCACACCTTCAGGAACGGAATTTTGAACCCTTCGTAAACGATGGCTACGGTATAAGGTCAAGACTTTCTCCAAATTTCAAGTTTATATCCTTAATGGTTGGGGCTAGGCGATGATGAGTCACTGAGTTAGTGAATCGGTCAGGACATTGCTTTTTATGTAGAGAGACTGGTGTCTTAGTACTTTCACATCTGCTCTTTCAGTATGTGTTTTACTTACAGCTACAGTTGTGCAGTGCTGTCTATCCTGGCTCAGTGTTTGTGTCATGAACTCCTGATTGTGTTGACTTGTGTTTAAATTGCATTGGTATCTTTTCTGTTGAACATGATATTTTGTTTTGTAAGTGGTTCTATTTCTTTACTAACACTTGGCTGCACTGGAATTGTACTTGCTGTGTTTTCAGTCTTTACTAATTGTGCTCAGTATCTCATTATGCTGAATTTCGGTACCTTCTTTTGGTGAGGTGTTATTGTACCATTTTTCAATGCGCACAGCACATTCTAAGGATGATAAATGTTATATACATTGCACTAGTTTCTATGGCTCAGTTGTGAATGACTCTTCTGTTGGAGTAGCAGCACCTCTAATACAACCTTTGTTTTTTATTTTGTGCCAGAAATTCCAGCCTTCTCCGCCTATCACTTTCCCCTAGAAGGAGATTTCTACTGTCTACACATTCAGCAAGATAACTTCTCATTTCATAGTGCTCCGTCATAGGTATTATTAGTGTTTTACAAATAATCAGGGTGTAGGATAAGTCTGTCCAGGAACATCTGATGTGTTAGCCAGTCACTTCGATCTGCAGTACATTATCTTCCTCTTCTCAAACTTGGTATACACATTGGACTCTATTTACTCTGTCCACAGTCTGCTTTCTGATGCCTGTCATCTTTGCAGTGAGCACAAGTGATTTCTGCCCTGGTGCAGTTCTTTGCCCCATGAGTATAATCATGACATTTATTGCAGTGGTTTACTTACTTATTACAGTGGTAATCCTTCACAACTATAGCTTCAGAGCCTGCATAAACCTTCTGCTTGTCGAGAAGTGTTTTTCTTGTTGTAGGTCCTACCTCCACCGTGTGAAGAAGTATCTTACTTTTGGTCCAGTCTTAAATTTTGGAATAATAATAATAAAGATTTTATTGTCTTTAGGCCATTACAGCAATTGACAACGTCAAATGAAGTTACAATTTATAATACAGTGTGATAAGGTATTGACTACTGAAATATTTTAGCGTATATTACAATAAATGTACAGTGGGTCATCTGTTGGATTACTGCATTTTACAGTTGAAGAAGTCATTGATATCATAGAACGGGTGGGCAATAAACCATTCATGCAGTCTTTCTTTGAATGTATGTTCAGGAAGATCCTGTATGGCATGTGGCAGCTTATTAAATAGTTTGTGCCCTGTGACTTCATAGCTATTCATTGATTTTGATAGCCTGTGGTAAGGCGTGTATATGTGTTTGATGCTTCTTGTGTTGTAGCAATGTACATTTTCTCTATGTTTCACATCTTGTAGGTTCTTCTTCGTAAAGATTAAGACATTGTATACATAGAGGTTTATTACAGTCATAATTTTTTGTTTGGTAAATAAGGGTTTGCAGTGAGCCTTATGTGAAGAATTTGTAATTATCCTAATGGCTTTCTTCTGCAATAATAGGATGTCATGTATATGACTACAGTTACCTCACAAGATAATGCCATAGGATATTATACTTTGGAAAAATGCAAAATAAGATGATCTGATGTATGTTTCAGGTACACAATTTCTGAGTTGTCTTAATAAATAAATTACTCTAGATAGCTTACTACTAATATAGTTTACATGTTGGCCCCAGGATAACTTTTCGTCTAAATAAACTCCCAGGAATTTAACAGAACTAGGGTCATCAGATAGTGGCTTGTCTCTTAGAGTGAAGATTATCTGCTGAATTTTATTTTCATTTAGCAGGAAACCATTTGCTCTGAACCAATATGCTGCATTAGTGAGTGTATTTTCAGCACAGGTTTTGAGATCATTATGATTGTTACTGCTATGAAGAAAAGTCGTATCATCTGCATACAATACAGTGGTGGATCTAATAAACGAGGGGAGGTCATTGATCATTATCAGAAACAGGAAGGGCCCCAGTACAGATCCCTGAGGCACACCTACTTTAACATTTTCTATGTTTGACATTTCCTTATCAACACAAACTACCTGTTTACGGTTGTTGAGGTAAGCTTTTAATGGTCTGAGACTGTTTCCTTTGATGCCGTAGAGTTCTAGTTTCTCTAGTAGTGGCATGTGCTCAACACAGTCAAAGGCCTTGCTTAGGTCACAGAATGAGACCTGAGCAAAGCCTTTGTTCTCAAAAACTTTGAGGATGTAACTGACTACCGTGTTGATTGCATCAATGGTTGACAGATTCTTCCTAAACCCGTATTGTGTAGCATTAATTATTCCTAGATTCTTAAAGTGAGATGATAATTGTTGGTACATGATGCATTCTGTTACCTTGGAGAATGCGGGTACTATTGAAATAGGCTTGTAACTAGATGGAGAGTCTTTATCTCCCTTTTCGTATACTGGGACGACCCTAGACAGTTTTAACTCATCAGGAAAATATCCCTCAAGTAAGCTCTTGTTTATGCAATGGCTTAAAGGGTACAGAATGCAATCACACACTTTTTTTAGCAGGTTGCATGATATCCCATATATATCTAAGCTATCAGATGATTTCAGTTGTTTTATGACCCCTTGTACATATCTAGGCGTTACTTCGGAGAAGGTTAGCATGCTTGTATTTAGTGACTGTCTACCCCAATTTTGGGAGAGTAACTCAGATGGACTAATGTCTGGTTTGATAATTGCGTCTCCTATTTCTTTCACTGAATTAATAAAAAACTCATTCAGTGTCTGTGGTGGGATATTAATTTTGTCTTTTTTAGTATCTGTGGCAGCACTGTTAATTACTTTCCAAGCGGTTTTGCATTTATTGGTGGAATTATGTATGCTGTTGGCATTGTAGGTTTTTTTTGGCCTGCAGGATGGCTTTTTTGTGTTCATTCCTGCATTCCACATAGGCTGATTTGGCACAGTCAGACTTCATACTATTGTATATGTTGTACAGTAACAAAACTTCTTTCTTTAGATCTGTCAGCTGTTTAGTGTACCATATATTTTGTCTGTTTTGAGATCTGGATTTGTGGCTGCTGTCCATTATTTTGATTTTCTTTATGGGAATACTATAGTTAAATAGGGTCAAGAATGCATTAAAAAATCTATCAAATATTATTTTGGCTGGCAGGTCATTACTTGAAGTGTAATGTCGATCGACACTACGATGGCCAAACCAGTCTCTGTCAGCAAGGGAATTACGAAATGTGTTAATTTTATCCTCAGTTACGGGTCTGGTAATCACAACTGTTGGGACAGGTCTGTTTGCATTGCTCCTATTGATGGGAATTTTACTTGCATAATTTAGAGATACGGAGTCATGGTCAGAGAATGGGAACACTACAACTTCGCATGTGTTTTCAGTGGTCTTGAAGTTTACAAAGATGTTATCTAAACATGCTTTGTTTCTTGTGGGCCTGTTATTAACATGATGTAAATTGTATTGTCTTAGTAAGTTTTCCAGATCTGCAACACTACCTTTACATTTAGTAACATCAAAATCAGCATTCAAATCACCTCCTATTGCAATATCATAGTGTAGCCATTTAATATTACTTAATTCACTCAATAGCATGTCCATTTTTTCTAAAAATATGTTAAAGCTTCCCTTTGGTGATCTGTACATGGATACTACTATTAGCTTATGACTATTAATGATTATACCCGTAACTTCAAAGTGCTGTTCATCACACAAGGAAATTAGGTCTAGTTTGGTTATTGTGCAATTGAGTGACTGGTTGGAATAAATTGCCACACCACCTCTAATGTGCTTTTTCCTACAGTAGCTATTTACTATACTAAAATTGTCAAATTTGGCAAATGCAAGTTTATTCTCATTAGCCCAGTGTTCACTCAGACAAAAAATATCAAACTGGTTATGAAGACCAAACTCATTTATGATAAATTCTTTATCTTTCAGTCCTTGAACGTTAAGGTAACATATTTTAAGATCCATGCTCTTATTGCTTACACACTGAACACTATGGTGATTGGTTTTCAAACCTTTTTCAGGGCTTATCTTTTGGATTTCTGCCTCTTGTTGCCTTTTACTAAAAAATTGTTCACTTGGAGTGGTAGCACATCTACTGTTGTGTGCCTACTCTTCTCTCCTTGTGATGATATTGTAGGTGAGGCTGCTACTACAGGAATTGATGGAACTGCTGTTATGGTGTGTGGAGGCACTGTTGTGGCATCTGGTGACTGAGGAGATAAGGCGAATGCTTCTTCTTCTGCTGCTGTTGAATCTTGCTGGTGAAGTGTGATAAGTACTGCTGCTGCTGCTGCTGTAGGCATTGTTGTGGCAACTGGTGAGAGTGGAGATTTGGATGTTGCTTCATCTTCTGCTGCTGTTGAATCCTGTAGATGAGTGTGGTAGGTACTGCTGCTGCAGCGTTTGTTATGTGTGTAGGTATAATTGCTGCTTCCACCTCTACTTCTACTGCTGCAATAGAAGTAACAATTTCTTCAGGCTCTGCTTGCGTCAAGCAAGGAACAGGAAGAGCAGCAATTACTTCTTGGTTGTCAGATGCTTTCAGTATCATGCTGATGTTTTGGCACAGAATTTTCTTGCCTCTGTTATTAAGGTGCATGCCATGTCTCGTGTAACAGTCTCTTTGCAAGGAGTCCATACTTATAAAATATGCATTTTGGTAGGCCCTGCAAATCTTTGAGTATTGCCTGTTTGCTTTTATGATTTCCATGCTCACACATGACCATTCCGAAAGGTCATGCCTATGTGGAATTCCGACTACAAAAACTGATTTCTCTTGTGTTGAATTTAGTATTGCCTTAAGGTTTCGTGTTGCACTGTAGAGGTCGTTTTTATATACATTATTGGCTCCAGCTATGACGACAATATGACGATCATTTTCAGTTCCTATGTTTCTAATGAGTTCTTGGATGGGTGCACCTGGTTTGACAATACTAGTTGCTTGTATACAATGACTGTAACATAGTATGTTTGTGATCTCACGTCCATGGCTATCAGAGAATATTTTCACTTTGAGTTTGTCTTCACGTTTATTGCGGAAGTTTCTGCTCATGTGCTTGTCACTATATAGATTCCGCGTGTTGTTTTCGTCACAGTTTTCCGTGGATTCCGCATTTATATCTGAATCTAGTGCATGAAAACGGTTTTTTGTTACCACAGGAATTCTACAGTCACTGGGTTTCACACGACCAACCCTTTTTGGCCTAGTAAACATATGTTGCCTTGTTGTTTCTGCCTGTAGGCCTATATCCACTTCAGAGCACTCGTTTATTGTAGGTAGGACACTGAAACTGCTTTTATTGCCGCAGTTCGTTCCATTTGTTGTATTTCTCACCTTTTCGCTTCTTTCTTCCGTGATCATGCTAGTCCCATGCTTACAGTTCCGTGTTTTACTTGCTTTGGCGATCAGGATATTACGTGCCTTTTTCAGTTCGGCATTTTCATTTTCTAAATGCGCAATGTCCCGCCTTAGTACATCTACAATTAACTGCAGGCTTGATACATGTTCATTTAGCTTCATTATTTCACTGTTATAATTTACGTATGTTCCGTTTTTCACCACACAACTATAACTTTTGTTCACTTTCTCACTATAAACAACTGTACCGGACGCCATGCTGGATAAGTAGTTGTGAGTCAAAATGATTCCATTTGAGCTCCCATTCGAAGCTTTGCTCATACGTGATTTCTTTTTGTTGTTGCACCTCCCTGTCAGGGACATTGTATATAATAATGAGAGGTTTTCTCTTTCATGGTGGTTCCCAAGTGAGGATCTCCTAGAGTTTAGTATTATTAATTAATTTTGCAGTTTCATATTCTGAAGCTGTTTGTTTCACACAGCTGCATTATGCAGATTTTCTCCTTTGTTGGGTTGACAACAGCAGTTAATTTTTGTTCTGTTACATTTGTATCCTTATCTCTAGAGACTCAATGAAAATAGTAGTGCTGTTTTTTATTTGCTCATTTTGTAGGCTACATTTGCCCATTGCTCCACACTGACATGTCTAGTCATTACACTGGCATTAAACTTTGTACTTGCCTAAAAAATTCTGCATCTTTGTTAGACCTAGTTCCCCTTTTGTGTTATTTGCCATGAGAAAGCTCAGAATAGGACTTTGCATTCGCCTCTCCACAAAGCACATCACCAGCCATCTTCATCAGGGATGGACCCCACTAGCTGTAGCAGTCTTTCCCAGTGCAATGAAGCCACTGACAGCAATGGCTCTGCACCTCACCTCATTTGTAACACGAGGTACAGGCTGGCTTTCAGTTTTAACTTTACATGTTCATGCTGTTGCCTATGTCCAGTCAATTGTAGCTGAGTAGCTCTCTCTATAGAAAACTGAAACTTAAAACTCATTCCTAACAGTGACAACACTATTACAATGTCACTGTCAATGAAGAAAGTTGTGTTATTTTCATGGAGCTGATGTTACAGTATGACCATCAGCGTGGCCATCTTAACTCTGGCTGGTATATGGTCATCTTTGTTAGGGTTTTCCAATATAATATAATATGTAATATTCAATATAATATTGATAATGTTTTGTATTGTTCTAATTTTTCTTCAGTTATTAAATGATTCCACCAAGTTACCACACCTTTTTTATTCAAATCTCACTTTAGGATGGTGGACACACACAAATTAAATGCAAGTGCTGAGCAAGGTAATCATGACTTGTTATTAGTCAGCGTTGACATAATTTTGCTCTGTGACATTTATGATATAACTTTTCTGTTCTGTAATACGTCTTTTCACTTCTTATTTTCACTCTGCAGTCCAAGATTATCTTACCAAAACATTTTACTGATTAGTTTATTTCACAATATAATGACTGTTGGATGTTTTGTTTGCTACATTAAAGTACCTCTCTCGGCAAGCTGGTATGCAACGTCATTACTATGAATTCCATCATAGAATGATCTGCATTGAAACATTAGAAAGGCTGATATCTATTTTTTTATTTTCATATCAAGAGATAGCTTGAAGAGCTAATGCAGAATCCGTACTTTCTGAAACTCCTATTCCCGAACATAAATTTGATGCAATTAAAATGTAGCAAGAATAAATTACTCCATTTGCTACCATTTAAATCTTTTGCATAACTAGCATTTTTGTCATCTTTCAACTGAATCCAATTATGCAAGCAGTGCATATATGTAACGCATACACAGAATTTCCAAATAATTATTCATGCAGTATTTTATGTAATCTTAGTAGTCAAATTATAATTTACAATGTGATTCCAATGGTATAGTCAAATAGCCAGAGCCAGCCTAATCCCAACATTGAACCCTGCCTCTCTCAGTTCATACCAGCAGCAAGCTGCGATTCTCCTCCTCACCCACTTAACCAGTCCCTGGTCAGCTTCCAAGAATTCCTTACCTCCAGCTTGGCATCACTACCCTTCCCCAAGTCTCTTCCTAAGGACACCAGCCTTCCAGTAGAATGAAGGACAGCCATACACAGCCTCAAAACAGATCCTCACCAAATCATACTACGTGCAGACAAAGGTTACTTCAGTGTTGTTTTGAATCACTATGACTGCCTAGCAGAAGGCCTCTGACAGTTACGTGACTCCTCCACCTATAAACTCGTACAGAATGATTTCATCCCAAAAGTCCAACAATCCTGGTTGCCTCATTGTAGCTGGTTATTGTGACCCCCCCCCCAAGAATTTTTGCTCTCATTGACAAAGCCTCCAACCAATTGCTCAAACTCTAGCCTCCCATGTCAAAGATATCAACCAATTCCTTCACCAACTCTCCATCTTCCCCACCCCTTTATCTTCTGGATACCTACTCACCACTGCTGACACCATTCCATGTACACCATCACCACTCATGCTCATGTTCTTGGCACTTTTGAACATTATCTCCCCCAACGTCCTTCAGACACCAAATACACTACCTCATTCCCCATACCGCTTACTAACTAACTTTATCCTAACACACACTACTACTCCTCTGAAGAGAAGGTATACCAACAAATCAGTGCCACAGCAGCCATGAGCACCCACATGGCACCGTCCCATGCCAACCTGTTTATAGGCCATGTAGAAGAAAACTTCCTAGCCTCCCAAAAATCCCAAACCCTTCACAACCTCAACATCTACTCTCCCATTTGGTTCATGTGGTCCTCCTCAATTCAGGGTGCCACCTTACTGGATGTTGACCTCCCCCTTTCTGATTGTTATATCCACACCTTTGTCCCCATTAAACCCACAAACAACTAACACTACCTTCATTTCAACAGCTACCATCCCTTCCACACTATAAAATCCCTCCCTTGCAGTCTGGCCATCCGTGGATGGCATATCTGCAGTGACAAGAACACTCTTGCCCAGCATATCGAAAGGTCGCACAAATGCCTTCACAGACAGGTGCTATCACCTTAATCTAGCTTGCAAAAAGATGTCCCATGCCGTATCTGCACCCACCTCCAACGCTGCCACCACACCCAATAACCTGCTGCAAAGGAGTGCCTTCTTCATCACCCAGTACCACCCCAGACTGGAACAAATGAACCCCCTCTTTTGTCAGTGCTTTGATTACCTATCATCATGCTCTGAAATGATAGGCATCCTGTTGAGAATGCAGGAGGATGGCAGCTATCACACGTGATGCCAATGTTTTGGCAGCTGTGGCCCCTGGCGAATCTCGGTGTAGTTCTTTATCAGTTGTGGTGCGGTACTCTCTGAAGTTGTGAGTAGTTTCATCGCACATCCTACACACAGACATCTGCTTGTACAGATATTCTACTGTCCTTTCTGTGAACTCTTTTTGAGAAACTGATTATATGTCAGTTCATTTGCTCAGAAATTTCTACTGATGAATATATGAGTATATTTTATGTGTGGACTCAGTGGGACAGTCGGTCAGTGCTGAGTGAAAGTACGTTGAAGAAAGATGCTAGCAATGAACTTGTTAAAGGACTGTTGATGAATTATTCTGCCAGTCTCTGATATCTGTATATAGGATCACTAACTTGGTTGGCTAGTGTCACCACCTTCAAGTAAAGTGGACTGATCAGAGAAGTGTTATTAATGAGATTCTCACCCATGAACCCCCAATTACATGAGTAAAAGTTAAAGGTAGGGAAGATGGGCCATGTTCAAATGTGATTTAACCCCTTAGTGATTTTCTTCAAATTATGTCCCAATAAGTAATTTTTATATTAGTGAGAAACATAATGTAATGAATGACATTACATATAAAAAATATAAAGACAGCTTTTATAGCTCAAAATAATGAGTTACAAGATATCAAAAATTGCCAATAATAAAATCGCAAGTACACTGTACACTGGACTTTGACTGAAATAACATGGAACTTGAAGTAATTTTTTTTAAAGTTTCTGTGTAGCTGTGAAGTCAGACCAAATTTTGCAATGGTTTCTTGTGAACGTAAATCTTGGAGGAGCTGGTTGGAAAACAGTGGATGTATTTCTCTTGTACCACTTGTGATGTTTGACTGCTTTATTTCTTCACTGATAGTCCTCGGTGTTGACGTACTGCTTTGTTATACTAGTTGAAAAATGGGGGGTGGAAGTCCAGCACCGTCTACTGTAAATAATGTAGCCAACAGTTGTACAGTTGCCTTTCACAGTGCTTTACTTTCAGTTCGCAACCCCCAATATTACTAATTCACTATTGGTCAACTTTTGATAAGCCTCATTAATAGTTTGCAGGCAAACATCAGCATACTGCTACAATAGTTTGCTGTTGAACATCTATGAGCAGTAAATGTCTAACCACGCAGTTCACTATTTATCAAATAACTTGAACAAACACTGTCATTGTTTTAACACACGGCCTATTTATATGGCACTGATTCCACTGTTCAGTTAAGGCATTATTGTTACGCTAACTGATACAGACTTCTCGTCTGAAAATCGGCTGTGGACTGACTGTCCCGGGACCAGAAATTGCGCCTTTATATATCCCCACAATAATAAGTACTGAAACTAAACATTGTTTGATGTTTAATTTACAGAAATTACAATTAAAACATAATTCATTAAATTAACTGAATACATCAAAAATTGGTTCTTTTTAACAGTTTCTTCTACCACGAGGGTTTAGCCGAATTATTTGTTAAAATGATGAAATCAACAGATATAGTTATACAAACAACACTTTTGATGGAATTGGTAATTACTTTGGAATTAATTAAGAGTTGGCTTTGCTAACATTTTTTTGAATAGAGCCAAATAAATACTTTAAGAATCCTAGTATTTCTTCTTCCAAATGTTTATAATTATTAAAAAATTTATATTTGTTTATAAGTCAACTATAGCATTCAAACCATGAAACAATTACTGATTTCACGCTATAACAAAAGTTATTAACTAGGAACAGTCAAAATAAATTAGGAAATTCAGTACATACACAAAACTAAGCACAAAATTTGCTATATTTCTTAAGACTGAGGGCCAACCTTTCTCTTTTCGTGAAAATGCAAATTATACTCATGTATGTTAAAGGTAATTAGTTAAAACTGAAGAAATGAATTTAACGAGGCAGACAGCAAAACAAGAGAGGAAGTAAAGAGATTCCAGTTTGCTTCGTCACACCTTGTATCCCTGTAATTAATAAGAAGTGTTTGTGTCGTAACCTTCGTGAGCTACAAATCCAAACTGTTTTTCAGCTTGAGACTACTAAGTTAAGGAGATACCAAGGAACATACGTCTACAACCAGGCTAGGAACCTTATACAATAAAACATTTATGGCCTGAACTTCATTGTCAGAGCTGCTGCAACTCCTGCCAAGATTATAGAAAACATGCAGTTCTTCCTCTTTTTATCACAGGTCATCTGTATACAAGGGGGAGTTTTAATCATCACTTTGAAAAAAATAAAAGTTGCGTACTTATCGCAGGAACATGCCTGCCTTAATGCATGTATCCAGGAACATGCCTGGAATTGTGGTACACATTGCAAGTCACGTGACAAAGTTATTTAACAGCTGCATCAGTCCTGAAACAGCTGCAACATTCCATTGCACTGGAGATAAGTTTCAGTGTGTGATAGGACTGCAGTACGTACCTGGAAGAAACAAAAAAGTAATTGCACAATTTTTTTTCAAGGTGATAATTAAAACTATGACTACTCCTTGTAAGGGTGAAGTAAATCTCTTGATGGATATCAGTTTGTAATTGTGTAAGATGGTTCTTAACACATTAAAAAAATGTCTTTTCTTGTGAGGTTTTCCATTAAATTGAGTTTAATCTTGATGAAAATATATTTAACTGGAACTACCCAAGTTTTTTGCCGAGAGACAATGTACTATACTTTGAACAAATCTTCTCCTTCCTTTCGTCCATTCATCTACCCATCCATTGATCGTACTTTGTGAGTACCTTCATGAAGGAGAGCCAACAAAGGAAGCGGAATGACCCAAGTTTTACATTAATAGGTAGAGGCTGCTTAGTGGTGTTTGTGGTTAGTAATAAGGGGAATTTAGAATGAACTGTGAAATTTGAAACCACAAAAATAAAAAATAAAATAAAACACACAGCCTGTGTATCCCTGTATAGTGCAAAGAAGGCTGCTTATGTAGTGTATAATAACTACTAATTAAAACTAGTGCTGATCTATTCATTGATAATAAAGGAGTTACTGTTAGAATAAATTAGACATATGGTAAATAGGAGCAACTTGGAAAAGGAAAAAAAATTGTTTTTTACTCATCCTAATCAGTTGCCTTTTTTACCTGCTTCTTCATATTAAATGTTTATGTAAATCTAATTATTTCCAATAGCTGTCTGTATACTCAAGTGGTTGAACTGTTGTAATCATATGAAATGTCTTTCACCAGAATAAAAAGTCCATTCTTTGCACTATACAGGGATACACAGACTAAGTGTTTTATTTTATTTTTTATGTTTGTGGTTTCGAATTTCACAGTTCATTCTAAGTTCCCCTTATTACTAACCACAAACACCACTAAGGAGTAGTGTATTGACACATGGTTGTGGGCATACCAAGATACTGAAAAGGCTTCTGCAAGATGTTCTGAACATTGGCATTTGTGAATTAGGGAAGAAGTCAAGGTAAACACTCAGTATAACTGAGGTACTCAACAATTGACAGGCACAAAAGAAGAACAAAATAATTGCCTTTTGCACAATGTTCTTAAACAAAAATTTGCCTGCACACACATGGCTACATTGTCTCAACATATTTACCACACATGCTCTGAATCCTCCATACAATCCCAGAAACTAGCCACCAGGGAGTGCCCGCTGATGCACGTGCTCTGTAATTATTGTCTTTATGGGATCCAGATGAGACTAAGGGCTGGTAATACACAGCATACTGTTTTGCAATTATTTGCACCACAGATAGGATGTACCAGAGAGGAGAAAGAGCATTTCCTTAATGAACTTGAAGAACAAATAACAGAGGAGAACACTCATCATTATGAGCTATCTGAATGCCGAAGTTGGTAAAGAAAGACTAGGATGAGAAAACATCATCGGTCCTCACGGCTATGGGAACAGAAACCCAGAAGGATAGAATCTAATTGATCTCTGTGTGCGAAATAACTTGGCCATAGAGAACGTGGTATCAGAAAAGGGAAAGTCATGAAATACCAAGACAGAGCTGGGATGGTAAGCTCACGACTATGACAGACTTCATCATCACCGATAGGAAAGCTGGTGTATATTAAAGATGTTAAAGTCATACCCAATGAGTGCCCAGACAGCAACCACTGGCTGTTAATTGCTGTCCTACAAGAAGTGAAAGTGCCAAAATTTAAGCAAAAGAGAATGCCAAAGATTAAGACTTGGCTGTTGAAGGACATGGAAAAGAAAAGAAACTATGAAGGATGAATAACAACCAGATTACCCAAAAATAAGAAAGGGGGTGTAGAAGAAGAGTGGTCTTTATTCAAATAAACTCTTGTTAAAGAAGCCACAAACATCTCCAGAAAAGTAAGTGCCACCCTAAAAGAGAAGGAAACACCTTGGTGAGATGGCTAGGTGAAGACAGCAGTAAAAGGTAGAACATAGTGAAAAGAAAATTAAACCATGAAAAACAGAAAACAGACAAGATGAATTAATGGTTGAACATCTAGTACAGGAATACTGGAGAAAGAAACCAGGTGTAAAAAGATTGATTCAGGAAGAAAAGGAAAAGTGCTGAGAGGACTTTTCTACTTGGGTAGCGGAAGACTCAAGGAAGTAGGGAAGTACTATACGAAGTACAAAAGAGCAAACAAAATGAATCTGTAAATATTCTTGCACTGGATACAGATGATGGCAACTTAATATGAACAGAGAAAGGGATCAGGGATGAAAGGGAAAAGTACTTTAACATGCTGCCAAATGGAGATGAGTACAACATAGCCATAAATTACTATAGAGTAGTTAATGAAGTCCAAACCTATGGACACCCATTAACATGGTGTGAGGTATAAACAGCATTAAAGAGCATGTGGAATGGAAAGTCAATGGGGTTTGATGATCTCAGCTGACAAATGATAAAGGCAGCTGGAATATTAGGCTTAAATTGGCTATATAGAGTGTTTTCAGTGATATGGAAAGAAAACAAAATCGTAGAAGATTGGAGTAAAGGAGTCATCATCCCTCTGTTCGAAAAGGGCAGTCAACAAAAATGTGGAAATTATAGAGGCATCAAGCTGCTGTCACACACCCTGAAACTGTTAGAAAAGATGATAAAAATGAAACTTAGAAAGATGTAGAGTCTTTGCTTTGGGAAGGAAAACATAGATTCAAGAAGGACCAAGGAGAATTGCTGTAAGAATGCTGAGAGAAAAGTATTGGGAATATGTAAGAAATCTTATGATTGTATTTGTGGATATTGAAAATGCATGTGACGGTGTTTCTTGAAACAAGATATGAGAATTGATAAAATCCAGATGCTATACCAAAAGTGTTACAGCTGTGTCCAGATATGCAATGCATGATCAGTGTGGTTTGAATCAAAGAGAAGTTTTCAACAAGGAAGTGCTGTATCACCACTCCTGTTTATAATAGTAATGGACAAGACCATTAAATCTATCAAGAAAATAGACAGCACACCAGATGTCCTGGTTTTTACTGGTGATTTGATAGTCTGTGAAGAGACAATAGCTGTAGCACAGAAGAAATGTAATGATTGGAGCTACACATTCAGCAATGTCGGACTAAAAATAAGTAAAACAAAGACAGTAAAAATGACCATCAATAGTCAAGGAACAACCTCAAATATATTTCTAGGAGGAGTCAAAGTAGAATCTGTTTCCCATTTCAAGTACCTAGAAAGCATGATCTCAAAAGACAACACGATTAAGCAGGAAGTACTCATCAGGACACAGAAAGCATCCAATTTTCACAGTAAAATCAGAAATCTTTTCTGGAATGATAAAATGCTACGAAAAGTGAAAGCGACCATGTACCACACCTATTTCGTACCAGTCCTTGTGTATGGTTTAGAAGCATGTACGCTACTAAACAAAGACTTCAACAGAACTCGGGCAAAAGAAATGAGATTAATTAGATCTATGAATCAAACAACTAGAAAGGACAAAATCAGGAATGAGGTGAATAGAAAAGTAGCTGGTGTTGAGTTTCCTGTTACCAGTGTCATGAAGAAACACAGGCTGCAGTGGTATGGGCACATATTGAGAATGAACAGCGAAAGACCTGCTGAAAAGTATTTCAACCTGAATCTCATAGGAAGAAGACCATGGGGAAGACCAAGAAAATGCTGGATAGAAACTGTAAGAACAGATGTGGAGGAGAAAGGACACAAATGGGAAGTTGTCTTGGGTACAGATGATGTATAAAGGCCAGGAGGAGGTGGCAAGCACTTATACACTCACCTGGGAAACTGCAGGTGAGAAACAATGAAGATGATGATGATGATGATGGGGTCCACGATCCCTTACCCAAAGATAAACACGTTTTTACCTCACATAGGTTGATGGTAAGCAAAATAGATTGTCAAGCGCTAGTGATGAAGTGTCAGCAGAGTTCAAGTTTGAGTTTGGAATTCTCTGAGTTTGGGCAGAGCCGTGAACTATATGTCATGTCATATTGGCTGTGTGAGTCCCCACTGCTGCGAGTTGACCCTGAGCAAAACATTACCAATTTGTGACATGTGATATTTCTGAAAAGTGTTTGTAAAGGTTTACAGTGGCCCATACATTCTCATTCGCATCGACTGCACTGGCCACATACTGGATTGCAGTGTGGATTGTGTGTGTTCACCACTGTTACAGCTTGTGATGTAATGCCAAGAATTCTGACCTCTTATGAGATTAACCATTATCAGAAGTGTGAAACAAAAGTAGTGTCTGCCTCATATAGTGTCTAAACAGGACATAACAGTCAATCAGTGTAAAACATCTTGGCATTAGTTATTGCAATAACACTTTATCATTGTGTTGAAAATTTTTGAGCAGCCACATCCTCATTAGAAACGACTCCTGAAGCATCTAAATCTGTTTAGCATTTATCAGTTAGGCCACAGTCAAATCAAAATTAAAATTAGGCTGCTTTTTCCGTTTGTAACAAACGATCTCATAGTAATCAGAAGTGTTTCATGTCCTTAAGACTCAAAACTTTAAAAAATAAGGTTGGGCTATTAGAATATCTCAGTGTAATGTTAAGCAGCCATAGCAACTGTCTCCTAATACAATTGATAGCTGTTGTAAATGACTGACACTGCTTTGAACTTGCATGGCATTGATTCATTTAGATTACTGAGGAGTTTTGTAAATGGTGGGTGTGACAAGATGTCCTGTGACCCAGTACTAAAAGCCTTTCTGAAAAATACCTAGAACAGATAGTTCGGAAGTCTACACTTGATGGAAATGTATTAGACTACCTGGCGACAAATAAACCTGACCTTTGAGATGTCCATGTTAATACTGATATGTGCCCATGAGATGCTATTAGCAACAGTTGTTGCCCTAGTACTAATGGCAGTTAAAATGGGAATAAATATTACATTTTTGATTAGACAGTATCGTTTTCATAATATAGTCCCATCCTGGATTTTATATTTTCAGACAGTAGATGAAAAGACTTGTGTCATAACTCAACAATTAAAGTTGGAACATTAAGCTTTGCGCAGGAGCACATAGTAGAGCTCTGCCTAGAGTTTAGAATAATAGTTGACCAGGCACTGGATAGATATTTAGTTACTGGAACGGTTTGTGACTGGGTGGGGAGGGGGGATCCTACATCCATGGTACTCAGTATCTGAAAAGGAACTTCTAAGGAAACAGCACCCACTGCACAGTCAGTGTGAAACAAAGCATAGGAGAGTATGTTCATAGACATTGTAAATAAAACATCTTGGGGTATCAAAAAGGCAGTGTGTGAAGTGTTAAGCAACTATCAGTAGCAGAATTTTTTTTTGATAAACCTCTTAGAAAAAAACGCATGAACTGAAATTGATGGTAGCAAGGCAAAAAAATAAATTCTGACTTTCTTTTCCAAATATTCCTTTACAAAGGGAAAGCCAAGAGTATTTCTCCAATTTGATTCTTTCACCGCTGGAAAGATGAGTGAAATATAGCTTATTTCGTTATGTTAATGCTCAGTGGCAAATAAAGATATATTGTGGGAAAGTGTTATATATCAGCGGCATTGAGAAATAGCTTAAATCACTAATACTGAAAAACTCTCCAGTGCCCAGTGGAATTACTGTCTGATTCTAAGTAGAATTTTGGCTGGTCTAGCCTCTCTTTTAACCATAGTATACTGTAGATGCCACAGACAAAAAACTGTGCTCAAGAGTTGGAAGAAAGCACAAGACCCCTCAGTCTACAAAAAGGGTAACAGAACTATTTCACCAAACTACCTTCCAAAATCTTTGACCTCTATCTGTTGTAGAATCATAGAGTTTACTTTTAGCTCAAATGTAATAATAATAATAATAATAATAATAATGTGTCTGGGGGGAGGATTTCTTGATTCGGATGATACAGCATTTTATCCTGAATGAAAAGTTGTCAACAGATGTAGAAGTAACTTTATTTACATGTATATGTAGAAGTATATCTACGTCTACATCTATACTCTGCAAACCACCATTAAGTGCATGTACCAGTTATTAGGGTTTCTTCCCATTCTATTCAGGTATGGAGTGCAGGAAGAATGGTTGTTTGGATGCCTCTGTGTTTGCTATAATTAATATTATCTTGGCCCTTTGTGAGTGATGTGTAGGCGGTTGTTGTATATTCACAGAATCATCATTTAAAGCTGGTTCTTGAAACTTAGATGTAAACTATCCCAAGAAAGTCTACTAACAATCTTCAAAAGACCGCCAGTTCAGTTTCTTCAGCAACTCTGTAACACTTTCCCACAAGTCAAACAAACCCGTGACCATTCTTGCTACCCTTCTCTCTATATGTTCAATATCCCAGTCCTATACACTTGAGCAATATTCTACATTGAGTCACACAACTGGTTTGTAAGCAATCTCCTTTGTAGGCTGATAGCAGTTCCCAATATTTTACCACTAAACCGAAGTCTACCTCCTGCTTTATCCACAACTGAGCCTATGTGATCATTCCTACAAAGTGTTACGTCCACATATTCGTATGAGTTGACCTACTCCAGCAGTGATGGAATGGCTCGCTGTGACTTCACCAAACAAACTAGTGGTGATAAAGGAAACTATGAATTTGTGGAGGTCCTCCATGCAGAGCTCTTGCAAAGACTCTGCATTGCTTTGCTGGCTCCATATTGGCCGTACTTGGCTGACTCATGGTCATCTCCTTCATTGTGAAGACCCACTCCACTGTTGTTGTGGTTCCTATTTGATGGTGGCCCACATTTTGGTGAACTGTTCCAACCTATCCACCCTGTGGCAGACTTGTAATCTCCCTCACTCGCTACCTCTGGTGCTAGGAGATAATGCCTCAGCAACTGACTTGCTTTACGTCCTATTTGTGAAGGGGACTTTTACCACACTCTTTACAGGAGAGCCAATTAATATTGTTGGCTCATTGAGGGGCTGGCAGAACACACTGTTGCTCCCTTTGCCCAGACTGGGCTGCAGCAGCCTGGCCTTGGTAGTGCACCACAGCCATCACCTTACCTGCTCTTTGACTCTTCCTCCCCTGTCTTGTGTGGTCTGTTTGACTTGTTCGTCTTTTGTTTATCTGTTCTTCTGTTACCCTGTCCGTGTTAGTCTTTCCTAGGCAATTTCTGAGTGCGGTACCTTTGGTAAATGGTGGGGAACCGAGGTATATATGTCCTCACTCTGCTTTTGCGAGCTTCTGGCTGCTCCCTAGTTGGTGCACCTCACTTGCATTTCTTCCTATGTCTCCCTTTCTTTTTTCTCGACCCTTATCTATACTTCATTGATGTTAGGTAGACCTTGGAGTCTGGGTTTTGTGTGGTAGGCCATCTCAGATCCAAAGTCATGTAGATATCTCTGTTGCAGGAAAAACAGACTCATGACCTAGTAGTTTTGTTTTAAATCATTCAGTCAACCAAGCAACCAGCCAACCTATTCCAACAGTGACTCTTTGATGTTATAATCATAGGATACTACATTTTTTTGTTTAGTGAAGTGTACGATTTTACATTTCTGAACATTGAAAGCAAGTTGCTAATCTTCACACCACTCTGAAATCTTATCAAGATCTGACTGAATATTTATGCAGCTTCTTTCAGACCATAACTCTTTATAGACTACTGCATCATCTGCAAAAATTATGATTTTACTTTTAATTTTTCTACTAGGTAATTAATATGCAACATGAACAACAAGGGTCCCAACACACATCTCTGGGGCACATCTGAAGTTACTTCTACATCTGATGACGACTTTCCTTCCAAGATAACATGCTGTGTCTTCCCTAGCAAAAAGTCTCCAATCCTGTCACAAATTTCACTTGATAGCCCATATGATTGAACTTTGACAATAAGTGTAGGTGTGATACCAAGTCACAAGATTTTCAGAAATCGAGAAATACTGAATCTACAGGACTGCCTTGATCCACAACTTCCAGTATGTTATGTGAGAAAAGTGAGAGTTGAGTTTCACAGGATCAATGTTTTTGGAATCTGTGCTTGTTCACATTGAGGAGGTCATTCTGTTCAAGATACCTCATTATATCTGAGCTCAGAATATATTCTAAGATTCTACAACAAATTAATGTCAAGAATATTGGATGGCAGTTTTTTGGGTCACTTCTGCTACCCTTCTAGTAGAGGAGGTGACCTCTGCTTTCTTCCAACTACTGAGCATGACTTTTCGTTCGAGGAATCTATGATAGATTGTAGTTAGAAGAGGGGCTAATTCAGCTGCAAATTCAGTATAGAATCTGCTAATGATTCCACTGGGCCCTGGAGCTTGTTAAATTTCAACAGTTTCAGCTGCTGCTCAACACCACTGACACTAATGCTGATTTCACTCATCTTTTCAGTGGTACAGGGGTTAAATTGGGGCAATTCTCCTGGTTTTTCCTTTGTAAAAGAACATTTGAAAATGGAATTAGCTTTTGCTTTGCTACCTTCAATTTCAGTTGCTGTTTTATTCACTAGGGACTGGACACTAACTTGGGTGTCACTAACAGCCATTACATACAACCAGGATTTCTTTGCGTTTTGTGACCTATCATTTGATAATATTCTGCTACAGTACTCACTGAAGGCTTCACTCATAGCTCTCTTGTCAGCCAAATGCGTTGCATTCAGCATCTCTCAGTCTATAGTCCTACACTTCGCTTTACACCTATTATGTGGTAGTGTCTGTTTCTTTAGAAGTTTCTTTACAGTGACTGTGTACCATGGAGGATCCCTCCCATTAAGAACTGTTCTACTGGGTACATATCTATCCAGTACATGGTCAACTATCCTTTTAAACTTACACCATAGTTTCTCTACCTGCTCCTGCCCTGTGCTTAAAGTTTCATGTTCTTCATTGAGATATGGCACTACTAGTTTTTATCTAGTTTACTGAACATATATATCTTTCTGCTTGTTCAACAACTGCATCATGGTCTGATACCCATTTCGATGTGGGCATCCCCAAAGAGGTCAGGTCTATTTGTTACCATTTGAGTGAACACATTTCCGTCATGAGGGGGGTTCCAAACTACCTTTTCTAGGTAGTTTTCAGAGAAGCTATGCTTCACAGGATGTCTTATTACTCCCACTACCAACAGAGCTGAAATTTTCCCAGTTGATTGGTGGATGATTAAAGTAAGTTTCCCCAGTACTACTGTAATCATGTTACAATAGTATTGGGGGAACTTACTTACAAGCAAACTAAGGTTTTCTCTAAAGTTTTTCATTACTTCAGGGGATGAGTCTGCTGTGAGATAGAACGATCCAGTTACCATTTTATGCCAACCCCTGATACTGAGTCTTGCCCAAACTATCTCACATGCCACTTCAATTTCCATATCAGTGGATCTGAGTTTCTTGTCTAATGTGACAAATACACCACCTCCATTCCCCATTCGCTTATTGTTTCAATATACAGTTAAATTTTCCCTAAGTATCTCACTGCTATCAATTCCAGGTTTCAACCAGCTTTCTGTACCTAGTATTATGTGAACTTAATTGCTTTTCATGAGGGCTTCAAACTCTGGCACTTTGTTGCAAATGTTTTGAGAGTTTACCGGTAGGAGCACCTCTGAGAGCATTTATTTCAATCTTACACTCATACTTCTGGGTTTCCTACAGCTGTCGTTATCTGGGTCGGAAGGACTGTTGCCTACTCTAAAAAAACCTTGTGTGCACCCCACACACTGCCAGCTACCTGAGTAGCAGCTTCTGATGGTGTAGTGCATACCTGATCCATTCAGGGAGCACTACAGTTCTCAACCCTGTGGCCCAAGTCCAGGAAGTCGCAGCCTAGTTTGTCACAGAACCTTTTAAATCTCTGGCTCAGTCCTTCCATTGGACTCAGAACTAAGAGGTGACAATCAGTTCTGGGGACAATGCTGCAAATTGTGAACTTTGTTGAAACCCCATGTGCAAGGCTGGTCTTCTTAATCGAAGTATGACCTCAGAGCCCAGACGACAGGCATTATTTGTTCCAATGTGCACTACAATCTGCAGTTAGTTACACCCTATTCACTTAATGGCTGCTTTAACAGCCTCTTCAGTATGTTGAATGAGGCCCCAAGGCATAGAAACTGAGTGTGATGTCATTTCCTGCCTCTTGCTACCATTTGCATAAGGGACCATCATTCACCATATGTTTGAACTGCTGGCGATTACTAGACCTTTTTGCATTTTCCTCCTCTTAACACCAGACAAAATAGGTTTCCCCAAAACAGATGAAGTGAGTTCCACTGGCTTAGTTAAAGACAGCACCTCGAACTTGTTGGTTATGGGGGATCTGTACAACACACTGAGTCGTCCTTGGTCTCCATCCACAGTGTAAGGGATGCCTAGATCTACCAGTGAAATACCACTCACATTCAAGTGGACAAGTAATGAAAGATGCCATACTTTCGCGGAGGAGACAGGGTCCACAGGAGAAGATAGTACTTTAGGAATACTTTTGATACTGTTACCACAGGCACATGACTCTCAGGAGCTCGTCCAACACACTCATTCCCAGCAGTTACCAATCATTTGATGGTAGTTGAGGTGATTTTCAGCTGTTTATGGAAGTCAACCAACTCTTCCCATCTTTGAGAACAGCATTCACAGTGCGGCTGCATTTTGGCTGGTGCATTGTGTTACACGGCAGTGAACAAATAACTTTATAGTAAGCCTGCTGATCATCTTGTAGTCCCTTGAGCTAAATAAGTACTAATTCTGTGAAAGAACTGAAGCAATGAGATTTCTAATATGGCAACAGAAAAACTAGTTTCCCAAAACTTTTTGAGGTTAATTATAGTTGCTAAAAAACTCAAAAATTGAGTTAAATGTAGATAATATATACTACTCCTTGAGAAAAGCTAGCTGTAAACCAATATGTTAATTACAATATATGCTACAGTTATGAAATCACAAGTAGTGATTTACTACAAATTAGATTGTGCACAGGACAATTGTAACAATTGTAAATTCTCAAAAGTGCATATTTTTTGTGTTGATATCTGAATATTTGGGGTGATGTATTCTTTGGCAGTAACTGTGAATCACAAACAATGATTTGCTACATAAAAATGTTATTGAAAAGACTCATTGTGGTAACTTATGAAAATGTAGTTTTGCAAGCTTAGAGAAAGATTGTTTTGAATGAGGATAGGCTTACTGTTCTCAAAAGTGCACAAATAAGTTTTAAGCCTACAGTTGACAATAAAGTAACAGTAGGAGTTTATCGCGGCACTTGTAAATTTCACTATACAAATAAGCAATGATACAATCAGTGGAAGATTGCAAAAGGGACACGAACAGTAAAATATACGAATCTCAAATTTCAAACAGGACATGACTCTTGCACATATCGTGTGACACAGAGAGAAATTCCAACGTCCACTTTATATGTAAACAAATGTACAAATTGCTGGATTTTTTATTTAGCTATTTGTGTGCCAACTACTAAACTGGCATGCCAAAGAAGAACACTGTAGAGTGAGTTTATCTCAGTCAAAATCAAGAAATGTGCAGCACCAACAAAGCATTTCTTCTGCCTGTTGCAGCTAGTACAGAATATTTATACTTCATCTTTTCTGGATACAATACTTGTCTGCCAAGATAAATCAAGATGTCTTTATTCTGTAAATGCTGAACCATTGTGGATAATTATTGAAACATGAGTATTTTGATTACAATACGAAAGTAATGGATGCATTTTTTTTATCTTGGTATGTATTTTTATTGATTCCCACTTGGGTTTTAAAAAGAATGCTATAATCTGTTTGCTTATTTTTGCTAAAGAAGGGAGATGGTAGGAAGCAGAGTTTATTGGAAACCTGGAAACAATAATAAAGTTAATAAATGGTACAACGTCGTTTTTTAGTTGTTACTTAAAAGAAACTGCTGTTTTGTTTACATTTTTTCAAAGGTTCACCTCAGTTGTTTGTTTCACTTTTTTACACTTTTTAACAAATATTTGCTGCAATGAATTGTTAAATACTGATCACATAGGAATGTACAACTTGAAGAATTATGTGAAAGTAGCCAGTTTTTGCAGAACTTCCTATAAAAGTGGTGGGGTTGCTATTTTTTCTAACTATAAATCAACCAAAGCCATAAATGTAATAGAATTGAGCTTTGAAGCTACAGCATTGGAAACTAAAATTGCTGGGAATTTATGTTGTGTATTAGGTTTGTATCGATCACCAAATGGTGTAATTAAAACCTTTTTTGAACAGCTTGAAGATATAATTCAACACCTCTCAAAAACATATGCTTATTTGATCATTATAGGAGATCTGAACATAGACACAAGAAAAAACACACAATACCTAGACCCTACTGGACTTATTGTGCATATACAATCTAAAAATAAAAATAGATAAACCAACCAGAGTAACAAAGCATAGTGAAACTATAATTGATCATGTAATAACAAATATTCCTACATGGTATTGTGATACACATGTAATAAACTCCACATTACCAGACCATTTTGCAACCATGATAGACATAAATATAAATACTAGTGATTCAGTGCAGAAGATATGGGAGATGAGAAGACAGAACTACCCACATAACATAAATCTGCTAAAAAAGATGTTAGAGGCAGAAAACTGGGAAACAATATATCCAGCTTAAGATGCAAACACCAAATGGAACCAGTTTTTTTTCTTTATTTAATTATTATTTTGATGTTACATGTCCTGTTAGTAAAAGGCTTGTCAAAAAGCAACAAAAAAAGAAAAGCTGGGTGACTGGAGAAGTAATCCATGCCAGAAATAATCTGAGTGTGTATTATGACCTCTCCAAACAAAAAAAAAAAAAAAAAAAAAAAAAAAAAAAAAAAAAAAAAAAAAAAAAAAAAAAAAAAAAATACTAAGGCCTACAACACACTGTATAAAATAAAAAAGAAAGAGTACTGTAGTTTTATCAGAGAAACTAAAGCATCATTCATCAGGATGTCTATAGATAAGGGAAAGAACTACTCAAAAGATTTATGGTCTTTCATTAATGAAGAGAGAGGAAAAGCGACAAATCGGGCAGAGGACACCTGCCCACTGATGAGTGGGAAAAGCAACGCAAACCCTCTAGAAATAGCCAATACTTTTTACAGATATTATATTACTGTAGCAGATGAATTAATAAGACAAAATAAAACAAATGCAGTAAGTAAATTGTTAAACCCCCCACAATACAAATACAATACAATACAATACAAAACAAATCATACTGTCGTTTTCATACCTACAACAGACACAGAAGTGTCAAACCTAAGAAAACAAATTAAAATTAAACATTCATCTGGCTTGGATGGTGTCACATCACATCTCATAAAGGAATGCAGAGAATGTATATTAAAACCATTGACACATGCTGAATGCTGCGATAGAAAAAGGTATATTTCCATATTCACTGAAAGTAAGTTAAGTGACGCCAATATTTAAGAAAGGGAACAGGGATGAATTAGGAAATTACAGGCCAATATCATTGATCTCAACATTTGCTAAAATTTTTGAAATGATGATAAAGAATAGAATTTTAAGTTTTATAACAAAGTACAGTATACTGCATTCATCACAACATGGTTTCAGAGAAGAGAAGTCAACAAAAACAGCATCAACAAATATAATTGAGCACATTCTTAATTTACTTGACAGGCAACAAAAGACTTGTGGGATTTTTATGGACCTATCTAAGGCATTTGATTGTGTGAACCACTCAAAATTAATGATGAAATTGTATCAGTATGGAATTTGAGGAAATTGCTATGACATACTTAAATCATACATTACAAATAGGAAACAATGCACGGAAATCAGACACACTAGTGGGGGAAATGTAACAAACTACAGATGAGAATTGCAAACAGTTAAACAGGGTGTGCCGCGAGGGTCGGGGCTTGGGCCAATACTATATATACTCTACGTAAATGACTTCCCTAGCTATATAAATCGGAAACTTGTAATGTATGCTGATGACACAACGATCATTTGCACAGCTGACACACAGAAGGAGCTTGAGAAGGAAGCACTCCTGAATATCGAAAATGCAAATAAATATTTAACACAAAACAACCTGTTTATGAATCAGTCTAAAACAAAGAATGTAGTATTTCAGACCAAGCATAGTGAAAATTATAATATAAATGTTAATATAAATGGAAAGACTATTAAAGAAGTAACCAGCACAAACTTTCTAGGAACTATAATAGACAAACATTTGGCATGGGGGGAGCACATAGATGCACTGTGTAAAAAGATAAACAAACAGATCTTCATCATGCATAAAACAGCTAAGACTGTGGATGATAAAGTCCTCAGATCAATGTATTATGCACTTGTCTTCCCACATTTGTCTTATTCAGTTCATATATGGGGAAGTGCACAAGCTGACTACTTAAAAAGAATATTCACAATTCAGAAAACAGCAGTGAGATGCATTGCAAAAATACCACCAAGACAGACCTGTAGGCAAGCTTTTGTACACTATAATATTGTGACAGTATATTCACTGTACATATACCAAAGCATAATGGCGGTAAGGTCGAGCGATGAACACCTCCTAAATAAAGATGTACACAAACACGGTGCAAGAGGAAATGAAAATTACTACATGATAAACAGAAATCTAAAACTGTCTATGACTGCCCCTGAAGAGGCAGACAAAAGGTTTTTTAATAAACTCCCCAAAATCATTAAAAGAGAAACACACCTAAAATGTTTTAAAAATCATTTGAAACTATATGTCACAGAGAAATGTGTGTACAGTTTGAGTGAATACTAAGATGGTATTTAAATATGTTATATCATTACTGAAATGTACCTTTAAAAATTATCATTTCTGTATGTCGTTTGGATTTGTGTGTTTGTATAATGTGAAACATGTATAAACTTTGTATGCTTATAGACTATTTCTGTTTAGTTATTTAATAATTTAATTAATACACAAATATTCCGCATGTCCAGGGCCTCGCTGCGATGGAGCACTTCCTTTCACGCCGATCACCTGCCACCCTACCTAAAACCTCTTTCCTCATTACCTTAGCCAGCTTCGTCCTGACCCACAACTTCTTCACTTTCGAAGGCCAGACATACCAACAATTAAAGGGAACAGCCATGGGTACCAGGATGGCCCCCTCATATGCCAACCTATTCTAAGGGTCGCTTAGAGGAAGCCTTGGTTACCCAGGCCTGCCAACCCAAAGTTTGGTACAGATTTATTGATGACATTTTCATGATCTGGACTCACAGTGAAGAAGAACTCCAGAATTTCCTCGACAACCTCAACTCCTTTGCTTCCATCAGATTCACCTGGTCCTACTCTAAATCCCATGCCACTTTCCTTGACGTTGACCTCCACCTGTCCAATGGCCAGCTTCACACGTCCGTCCACATCAAACCCACCAACAAGCAACAGTACCTCCATTATAACAGCTGCCACCGATTCCACATCAAACGGTCCCTTCTCTACAGCCTAGGTCTTCATGGCAAACGAATCTGCTCCAGTCCGGAATCCTTGAACCATTACACCAACAACCTGAAAACGGCTTTTGCATCCCGTAACTACCCTCCCGACCTGGTACAGAAGCAGATAACCAGAGCCACTTCCTCATCTCCTCAAACCCGGAACCTTCCACAGAAGAACCCCAAAAGTGCCCCACTTGTGACAGGATACTTTCCGGGACTGGATCAGATTCTGAATGTGGCTCTCCAGCAGGGATACGACTTCCTCAAATCCTGCCCTTAAATGAGATCCATCCATCATGAAATCCTCCCCACTCCACCTAGAGTGTCTTTCCGCCGTCCACCTAACCTTCGTAACCTGTTAGTTCATCCCTATGAAATCCCCAAACCACCTTCCCTACCCTCTGGCTCCTACCCTTGTAACCGCCCCCGGTGTAAAACCTGTCCCATGCACCCTCCCACCACCACCTACACCAGTCCTGTAACCCGGAAGGTGTACACGATCAAAGGCAGAGCCACGTGTGAAAGCACCCACATGATTTACCAACTGACCTGCCTACACTGTGAAGCCTTCTATGTGGGAATGACCAGCAGCAAACTGTCCATTTGCATGTATGGACACAGGCAGACAGTGTTTGTTGGTAATGAGGATCACCCTGTGGCTAAACATGCCTTTGTGCACGGCCAGCACATCTTGGCACAGTGTTACACTGTCCGGGTTATCTGGATACTTCCCACTAACACCAACCTGTCAGAACTCCAGAGATGGGAACTTGCCCTTCAGCATATCCTCTCTTCTCGCTATCCGCCAGGCCTCAATCTCCGCTAATTTCTAATTTCAATTTTCCGCCGCTCATACCTCACCTGTCTTTCAACAACATCTTTGCCTCTGTACTTCCGCCTCGACTGACATCTCTGCCCAAACTCTTTGCCTTTACAAATGTCTGCTTGTGTCTGTGTATATGCGGATGGATATGTGTGTGTGTGCGAGTGTATACCTGTCCTTTTTTCCCCCTAAGGTAAGTCTTTCCACTCCCGGGATTGGAATGACTCCTTACCCTCTCCCTTAAAACCCGCATCCTTTTGTCTTTCCCTCTCCTTCCCTCTTTCCTGATGAAGCAACTGTTTGTTGCGAAAGCTTGAATTTTGTGTGTATGTTTGTGTTTGTTTGTGTGTCTATCGACCTGCCAGCGGTTTTGTTTGGTAAGTCTCATCATCTTTCTTTTTAGATATATTTTTTCCACGTGGAATGTTTCCCTCTATTATATTCATATCATTAATTATTTGTTTCATTTATATATAATGAAATCAAGTTTGATGTTAATAGCCTATTGTATTACACACCCAATACTCTCAGCTGGATTTTCAGCTGGAGTCCATGGGCAAAGAATAAATAAATAAATATGTTTCAGGTTGAGAAAATGGACACTGATGATGGTTGAGCACATTAAAACTGGTGATGATAAAACTGAAGAAATTACCAAATTCATAAACAGAATATCAGGAGAGCTCTTGGATGGAGGAAAATCTGAAGGCTGTTTAAGATATCTAGTTGACATTATCCGAAAAGATAAAAGGTGCCAGGAACTTATAGAAGTAATACTAATGCCGTCTTCCACTCAGGAGGAACTCAATTCTTCTAAGGTAGGGCATAACAGGATATAAATTCTTCTTAATTTATGCCTGTGAGGGGCATTTGGAAGGTAGTACTAAAGATATAAATCTTATGTCAGTACTGTACAAAGTCTCCACTAAAATTTTTTCTACCAGAATGAGCATTACAGTTGACTTGGCTCAAACTACTGAGACAACTTGGTTTCATAGAGATTTGAGACAGTTTACTGTATCCTTCACTTTATGCAAAACAATTAATACTCATTGAAAAGGCATTTGATTCACTGAAACACCTATGTGTGTTTGGTGTGTTAATGCAAAATGAAGTGAAATAGGGCATTATTAAAATCTTATACAACATACACTAAACATCCACAGTGTTTCTAACTGTTGTTATAAGAAAACTGAAATGTCCATTGAAAAGGATTAAAACAAGATAACTCTATATCTCCAAAACTATTTTTAGCCATCTTAGAAAAAGCAGTGTCTAAACTGAATTGGAAAACAAAGGGAATTAATAAGTCTCTGAAAGGCGTTAAATACTTTGAGAATTGCTGATGATATTGTTCTGTTTGCAAATAGTATAGAACTTGAAATATTAGTGAATGAACTTCTGTTAATATGCTCTGAATTTGGTGTAAAAATGAACATTAATTAATGAACTTGCATTAATATCCTCTGAATTTGGTGTAAAAATGAACTTCAACAAAATCAAGTTCACGATAAATGAATGGACCACGGAGGGAAATACAGTATGTGTTGGAAATACACAACCGAAAAGGATCACAGAATATGTCTATCTGGGTCAATTTGTAAATATGAAAGGAGACTTAAAAACAGAAATATGCTGCTGTATTAAATTGGACTGGCAAACTTAACAGAAGACCCTCTCCAGGTTTCAAGTCTAAGATGCCAGCTGAGCTGAAGAAAAAGTTTGACCAGTGTGTACTACCAATAATAACTTATGGTTAAAGGACATGGACATCAAATGAGTTCATTTAAGAAAACTCACAGTAGCTGAAAGAGGAATGGAAAGATCAGTCTTGGGCTACACAAAGAAAGACAAAAAGAAAGCAGTAGATATCAGACATACAACCAAGATCAGTGATAAAATGGGAAGAGTAAGTGCCTTGAAACGGTGGCGGGCTAGTCATGTTGCTCAAAGAAAGGATGGAAGATACTCAAAACAAATATTACACTGAGTCCCAATACAAAGTAAACATTCCTGTTGTATCTCTTACAGTGTTTACTTTTTTATACACAAATTTCATTGCCTTCAAGTAGTGTTTGAAGCAGATTAACATATAAAAAAGTTATATGGAAAAAACCACAAACGATATGAAGTTTGTGTGTGTTTGTGGTTACAGTGCGCTAGTGGAGAAATATGGCCATACATGTGTAAACAATTCAAAACACTCTTCCCAATGAAAACAATGGCAAAAAGTGCATAAAGAACTCACTCTTCCTATTTCTCTAGAAATACCTACCAGAGTGATTAAAAACATGTTACACCCTCAATAAAATTCGTTATATAAAACTAATCTTGTTTGCCTAAACAGGATTAGCATATTATCAGAAAGTAGCATTGACTTCGTGAACATTAAAAGTGAACATTCCAATTTATATGAAGGTTACAAAATGGAAAGTTAGCAGTAATCATGAACAGCCGACAAAAAACTGAAATGCGCTATTTTTTGTGGACAACCATGGAAGAAAGCTAGCTATCATTTTACGGCATGTGAATGTGGATTTCCATGTAACTGGTATTGTGATACCCAGATGAGAATGAGAAACATTATTAAAGACATCTTGGGTTGTCGGGTGTTCTGCCGGATATCAGCGTCGTACAGTCTCAGGTCGCACCTGATGAGGGCCACGAGCTATGTGACCGAAATATCGTGCAAGTATGACGCTGATATCCGGCAGAACACCCGACAACCCAAGATGTCATTAGATTGCCGGGAAAGCCTGAAGAGTTACATTATTAAAGACGTCTGGAACATAAGAATACACTGAAGGACAGTGATTTCGTTGTTTGTGTGACTGGTGCAAATGATGTAGCATATAATGAAACCAAAAATTGTATAACAGGCTTGAAGAGTTTTTTACACACAAGTAAAATGGAAAACGTTGTTGTGTCAATACCTCATAGATGTGACCTGATCTTTAATTCATGTATCAACAATGAGATCTGTAATACCAACATTAAAATCAACTAACTGTGCACCATTTAATCAAAATGCAATGTCTTAGATATTAGTCAACTAGAGAAAATTCTGCACATTGAGCATCAAATTATTGTGCGAAGAAATTTCTGTGTCAAGAGAGAAACAAGATCATAGGCTAAATGAAATTCCTAAATACAATAGTATTGTTTTAAAAGACAGTCCTATCGTGCATGTTAATGTACCTTATTTTATAGGGAAAACGACATTACAAGAGAAGGAAGGATAGAAACCACATCAAGAGGAAACTGCAGCAAACTAATTAACTGAGATAACTTTGCTACTTTAGAATACCCTGTGAAAATAAATGAGCATACAAGATTCATTTAAATCAAAATCTCCTTTTGTAGTAATAATAGTATTCTCTTTAAAATGTACAATCTCGTAGGGGTACAGTCAATGAACTGCAATACTGGCTTGATAAAATTAACTGCAGCATTTTGTTTTTCAATGAACACTGGATGACAGAGTCTGAAATAGACCTCTGCATTTCACTTTGATACTTGCTAGTAACAAGCTACTGCAGAAAAAGCATATCACATGGTGGGGTCTCAATCAAAATTAAAAGCAGTCTTGATTTACATTACTCGATGATAGACCTTGGCAGAATATGCCTTGAAGGCATAATTGAAGTAGCTGGTAGTGTAATGCATACACAAAAAATTGTAATTGTCTCAGTTTATCGAACTCCGGGCTCTGATGAGATGGTATTTATAGAAAAAAAATTAATGCTTTAATATTACAACTGTCCAAATATAAACAGAATAAAATTATAATTGCAGGAGAAGTACCATAGATATAAGGGGGGGGGCAGCAGGCAGTAAACAAGACATTAAATGTGTACTGTAAAATACAAGGAGTGTTCAATAAAAAAATACAACATTTTTTTTCTGAAAGCGGGTTGGTTTTATTTAGGATTCCAATACACCATATTATTTTCCTCTCTTTTGGCTACAGAACCCTCACAATCTCTGTTCATTGCGACGGCCTTACGCCACCTGACTTGGAGGCCATGTATATCCACATGGTACTACTCTACTTCATCAATAAGCTTCCCATCGTATCGTACATGCACTGCTTCCCATGGAGTGCACCTTTATTTGGCCCCACACATCGAAGTCAGAAGATGTGAGAGCCCGACTGTAGAATGGATGAGGAGGAACAGTCCAACGAAGTTTTGTGAGCTCCTCTTGAACGCACATACTTGTGGAAGGCCTTGTGTTCTTGTGTGAAGGAGAAGTTTGTTTGGTTTTTCTGATGACAAACACACCGAAGTCATCTCTTCCATTTCCTGAGGGTAGCACACTACACTTCAGAGTTGACCGTTATCACCATGAGGGAGAATATCAGAGTGACTCGTTCAGAGTCCCAGAAAACCATCACCATGAATTTACTGGCTGAAGATGCTGCTTTGAACCTTTTCTTCTTAGGAGAGACGGTGTGGTTCCACTCCATTGTCTGCTGTTTTGTTTCCGATTCAAAGTGATAAACCCATGTTTCATCACCTGTGATAATGTTCGACAAAAATTGTCACAATCAGCCTTGTAATGCACAAGCAATTCTCCACAAATGGTCCTTTATTGCTTTTTGTGGTCTTCTGTCATGCGGCAAAGAACCCAGTGGGCACATACCTATGAATACTCCAACTGTTCGGTGAGCATGTCAGCACTATCATTGGTGACCTCCAGGGCCAACACGGGGGAGATCGCACAGGTTTGCACGACCTTGTTGTGATGATGATAGATGCCTCAGCCAATGGCTCACTGTGCGTTTGTTCACCACCAGGTCTCCATAGATATTTTGCAAGCACCTATGAATACCTGTGATGCTGTGATTTTCTGACAAAAGAAACTCAATGACAACTCTCTGCTTGGAACGTACCTCTGTTAATGATGCCATATTGAAGGCTATGCACAGTGCCGCCACCTATTGGAACTTCAGAAAGCTATAGGGTGTGAAGCAGAAATGTTCCACCAAATTCCACAACAAATTTCGCATTTTTTCAACTGAAATTGACTGAGAAAAGAAAGTGTTACATTACTTACTGAATACCCCTTGTATGTGAACAGTGTTGTGACTCGCTGATCATTCAAAGTGCCACCGCGCAATTACGCGCGTCCTCTACATGCGGCGCTGTCTGCCAGATATGCAGCAGCTGCGCCACCTAAGCGGCCAGGCAGCCAGCGGCCGCTAGACTTGGACTTAGTGCTCTTTCGAATGTTACCGTGTTCACATATCTTGCTTTGTCAACTTGCTCAGTGACTTATATATGTGTTGTGTCGTCCGTGACATGAAATGCCAAGAAGTGCTGTCGAAGACGTTTTTCATAATCAGGCCAGTCTTCCGCCATCTCGTCGTAAGGAGGAAAAGGAGGTATAGACAATGACGAGAAACGACCTGCATTTGATGCCGTGACGAAATTGGGTATCACCAGTGTTAGAAGCGTTTGTTGTTCAATGAGACCTTGCAATAGTTGCTCGACAGCAGCCATGGAAACCTGTGGATCAACGATGAAAAGGAAAAATCCCATCCTTGTCGCCAATTGTTATAACGTCAAGTTGAACACATATATTTCAAAACGACACAACACATATAAGTCACTGAGCAAGTTGACAAAGCAAGATATGTGAACACGGTAACATTCGAATGAGCACTGAGTCTAAGTCTAGCGGCCGCTGGGTGGCTGGCCGCTTAGGTGGCGTGGCTGCTGCATATCTGGCAGACAGTGCTGCATGTAGAGGACGCGCGTAATTGCGCAGCGGCACTTTGAATGATCAGCGAGTTACAACACTGTTCACATACAAGGGGTGTTCGGTAAGTAATGTAACACTTTTTTTTCTCAGTCAATTTCAGTTGAAAAAAATGCGAAATTTGTTGTGGAATTTGGTGGAACATTTCTGCTTCACACCCTATAGCTTTCTGAAGTTCCAATAGGTGGCGGCACTGTACGTAGCCTTCAAAATGGCATCGTTAACAGAGGTGCGTTCCAAGCAGAGAGCTGTAATTGAGTTTCTTTTGTCAGAAAATCAAAGCATCACGGGTATTTTTATTAATAAAATTTTTTTATAATTTTTAAGTGCTCAACTAAGCCGGTGGCATAATAGGGCCAGTCAGTAAAGACCAAGAAAGGTCAAATGTGGAAAATAAGTCACGCGATCACAAAGTTTTGTACAGTGGTACGATAGAAGGGAATGCCATGAACAACTCCCTAGAAATCCTGACCAGTGGGGGCTGAGTGTGGTAGTGGGGTTACATATGAAGGTCACTTTCATAAATTTTTCTTGAATAACTTGAAAACTATGGCCTCCAGTGAAAATGTATCAAAGAACAAAATGTCTTGCAATTAAATTTCCTACAAAAAGGTTCCTGTAGGAATAACACTTTGCGCATGGAGAGCTAAGAGACTGAAAATCTCACACATGGTTTTTCAAAGCCAGATATAATGTTGCTTGTTGCATAAAACGATATTGGTGGAGGCAGCTGAATCACCCTGTATGATTTGATGATCAGCAGCTGTGTGAAACATTATTCCAAATTATCTATTGCGTGCAAATTTCATGACATCAGCTGCAGTGGGTGTAACTGTATTACCAATTTTGACATATGAAAACAAGTGGGAAATCTGGGTTTGAGTCCTGGTCAGGCACAAATTTTCATGTGCCACAATTGCAGCTGATGTCATGAAATTTGCATTCAGCATTTAATATGGAATAAACTATCTTTGGTTGCCAAATTACACCAGATGAAATTAAGGTACTTTGTGCATATCATGAGAGTAAAAGGCTCACTAGAAAAACCTGTAATGCTCGGGTGAATGGAAGGTCAAAAATTTAAAGAAGAACCAAGGAAAAGGTAGATAGAGACCATTAAACAAAGTACTGAAATCGAGTTATGTGTTGATATACATTGTTCATCATGTCACCACAATGTCAGATGATGTTTATGCACCGGGCAGTGCCATACGAAATGGAGCGCACTATTGCGCCATGTGCGCATAGCAAGTAGGCCGGTGGGACAGCGTACCATTCGTCATACAGCACATGACAGCCAGCAGAGGGCACAGCTGCAGTATAGACTCACAGTATTGTGGTCGACACACCGCTGAATGGTCGTTAGTGTGTGTATGTTAACTACAGAATGTCATATGCAGTCGACCTGTTGACAATGTTGAAGCTGCATTGCGAGGTAATGATGGTTTTATGTTCCCTTGTTGGACTCATATGATTTGATATGGACACCGGTGCAGATAAGGAACATTTCTATTTGGATCGGGCACTACTACAGACGCCTCAGACATGGAATGTGCATCTGGCTGATTCAGCCAGCGTGCAAGTGGTACAGCGGATGAGTTATGTGTCATGTTAGCAGAGCCCAATCTACCTGGTACAGTGAAGGATACCACACCCACTATGTCCACCATGGATGTATCTGAGGGGGATCGTAGTACTGGTACCATAATTGCACTGCAATGAGGAAGAAGACGGGTCTGGAATGCACATCTGAGGGCACAGAACATTGAAAAAGTTATCAAAAGGGGAAGAATATGTTAACATGAAGGGAAATGTAGTGCCAAAGAAATGTCCCACACTCGGAGCATGCACGTATCAGAAGGGATGTAGTTGACATTTTTCACCTAAACACGAGTAACATCTATTTAACTCGTTCTATGCATTAAGTAGTTTGACTTGCAGTCAGCATACATTTTTGCTATGGTGAAGGTAGTTCCTATGGCACACACATATTCCTCTGGTACTACAGAGTCACAACGAGTAACAACACGCCTATACCATTTCCAGAATGAAGAGGACGTGGTCATGAAGGTGTGTAAAACATTCTTCAAGAACATTTCGCAGATATCAGATGGTAGGATTACAAGGATTCTTTCGCACAAAGTGCAGCACCAGACCCCACCACCGATAAGAGAGGCGCATGCTCTGCTAAAAGCAAAACACCAATAGCAAAGACAGTTGTGGTAGAGAAATTCATAAAACGGTTTCCAACATATTGGAGACCTTATGCACGAATGAATGAAACATTGGATTGGAAGTATTTGTCACCAGACCTGAGCATGGGGAAGTTATACCATTTATATAAATCCGATCACAATTCTGCGGTCTCATACTACATGTTTGGTCAGATATTTAATACAAGATTTAATCTGTCCTTTCATCCCCCTGGAAGTGATTCGTGCCATAAATGAGACCTCTATAACATCAAACATGCTGCAGCCAACACTGTGGGTGAGAAGGAACATGGAAATGTGAAAGAGAGTTACATCAGCGAAAGGCTAAGAGCGCACGGACGGGAATGCATCGCGATGCAGCAGAAGGCAGGCATCAGGACAATAATACAACCATGATTGCCTTTGATTTGATGAGCACTTTACCAACACTGGTATTTACGACAGGTATCTGTTACTACAAGTGGCAATTGTGGACATAACTGCCTTGGAATACATGACCTATGTACCAAGAAAGCTACCATGTATGTATGGAGTGAGGGCGAAGCATCCCATGGACCGCAAGAAATTGGATTGTGCCTCATGCATTACATTAAACATAATGTCCAAACAAAACGACTGATTATGTACTCGGATCAGTTTGCTGGGCAAAATCGGAATATAAAAATGGCCTTACTTTGTCAGTTCTTGGTTCTGCATGCAGACTTTACACCAGAAGTAATCCACCATAAATTCCTAGTCAGTGGGCATTCATACCTATCATGTACCCAGGACTTCGGTATCATTGAGAAGAACAGGAAATTTCACCCAAACATATACACACCCTCTGACTGGGTGAATGTCATTATCACTGCACGAGAACAACAACCCTTCACTGCTATACTGATGACAAGGAATGGTTTCGTGTCTGCAGTATATTTAGAGAGCATCATACGTAACCTTGTAAGTGTCGACACAAAATACCAGGGTGCAATGGTTCCATATTCAGTGGCTTCAGTAGAAAGCATCCTCTCCCTGTATCATGTTTTATAAGTACTCCAATGAGCCAGATGTCCCGTTTGCCAACGTCAGTTTTCCTAAATGAGGGTCGAAAGTAATTGAGACTCTGGATGTACTGTATCCCAATGGACATGCTGTTAGCATGTTGAAAAATACTGATTTAATGACCTTGCTGCAGTTCATACCCCCTGGTGTACAGTGGATATTACCGTAACTTGAAGATATCTGCATAGCCATGTGGCAACACCAACCGTGTAAATGATGATGCGGATGATGAACATTAATGTCTCATGTGTGTCTTGTCCAATATTTGTCTACAGTGTATAAAGCAATGACGACCTATCCCACATGTTTCGTGTATTACTGCCAAGTGCACCGAAACATAGTGGCCTAACCCACACAAAAACTGTCAAAAACACTATAACGGTTAACTCCATGTATAGCCGATTACCAGACACAATACCACATTGTATATACCACAATCATTGCTATACGCCACAATCACTACCTGACACATCAATTCTGCAAATGTCCATATCTTCCAGTGGCCATTCCCACAAACCATTGTGCTGATAGTCTCAATGTTACTCTTTCCTCAAGTGAATTCTCTTTCTGATAAACTAAATAGGTTGGTGTGCTCTGCACTGTGCACTGTCAGCATAATGTAAGTGTAAACATAAAGTAATAGCCATTTATACATCTTGATATTGTTCAGCATTATTGATTACTACTTTACCAAAATTATAATTTGTACTTTATTTGTTAACACTTTGGAGACCAGCCACTTAGAAGAACATTAGGCCTAGGAATCTGGCCATTTATGTTATTTTTAAAGCATTACTTGCATGTACGGATTTGATGTGCGCGCGCGCGCGCGCGCGCGCGCGCACACACACACACACACACACACACACACACACACACACACACACACACACACACACATCCATCCGCACATACACAGACACAAGCAGACATTTGTAAAGGCAAAGAATCATACACAGACACAAGCAGACATTTGTAAAGGCAAAGAGTGTGATATATGTGTGTGTGTGTGTGCGTGTGTGTGTGTGTGTGTGTGCGCAAGTGTATACATTTACATATGTCTGCTTGTGTCTGTATATGTGTGGATGGATATGTGTGTGTGTGCGAGTGTATACATGTCCTTTTTTCCCCCTAAGGTAAGTCTTTCTGCTCCCGGGATTGGAATGACTCCTTACCCTCTCCCTTAAACCCATATCCTTTCGTCCTTCCCTCCTTCCTGATGAGGCAACCATGGGTTGCGAAAGCTTGAAATTTTGTGTGTGTGTTTGTGTGTTTTTTATTGTGTCTATCTGCCAGCGCTTTCCCGTTTGGCAAGTCACAGAATCTTTGTGTTTAATATATTTTTCCCATGTGGAATGTTTCTTTCTATTATATAATAGAAAGAAACATTCCACACACACACACACACACACACACACACACACACACACACACACGCGCATATATATATAATGGAAGGAAACATTCCACGTGGGAAAAATTATATATAAAAACAAAGATGAGGTGACTTACCGAACAAAAGCGCTGGCAGGTCGATAGACACACAAACAAACACAAACACACACACAAAATTCAAGCTTTCGCAACAAACTGTTGCCTCATCAGGAAAGAGGGAAGGAGAGGGGAAGACGAAAGGATGTGGGTTTTAAGGGAGAGGGTAAGGAGTCATTCCAATCCTGGGAGCGGAAAGACTTACCTTAGGGGGAAAAAAGGACAGGTATACACTCGCGCACACACACATATCCATCCGCATATACACAGACACAAGCAGACATTTGTAAAGGCAAAGAGTTTGGGCAGAGATGTCAGTCGAGGCGGAAGTACAGAGGCAAAGATGTTGTTGAAAGGCAGGTGAGGTATGAGCGGCGGCAAATTGAAATTAGAAATTAGTGGAGATTGAGGCCTGGCGGATAGCGAGAAGAGAGGATATGCTGAAGCGCAAGTTCCCATCTCCGGAGTTCTGACAGGTTGGTGTTAGTGGGAAGTATCCAAATAACCCGGACAGTGTAACACTGTGCCAAGATGTGCTGGCCGTGCACCAAGGCATGTTTAGCCACAGGGTGATCCTCATTACCAACAAACACTCACTCACCCTTCACAATCTTTCCAGCAAACCTCAACCTCCTCTCATTGCCCACAAACCCAGTCTCTCCCATCTACTCAATCTCCCACTTCCAGCTCCACTCCCTCCAAAACCTCTAAATTCCAATCAACACAATCTGGAACCACAACACCCCAATTCAGTAGTTAACCTTTACTCCAAACCTCTCTCCCAATCCGAAACCTCTGTCCTATCCAAAGGCCTCACCTTCAGCCCCACTCCCAGATTTAACCAAACAGCCCTCGTCAAAGATTTACTGTCCTACACCCGTACTCTCTGCTGGAAATATCACTTTGCCACGAAGAAAAATGATCCTAATCCTACTCCTAATGATCCAGCTCTCCAAGACACTATCCAAATTGAACCATGCCTGGAACAGTTCCATCCTCCGTCACAGCGGGACACACCTCCTCTTCCTCAAAATCACCCTCTCCTAACCTTCCAGGAATTTCTGACTTCCAGCCTTGCCTCTCAATCCTTCTTAAAAAACCTTAATCCTACTTCCAACATCACCACTGCTGAAGCCCAGGCTATCCGTGATCTGAAGGCTGACCAATCTATCGTCATTCTTCCGGCGGACAAGGGTTCCACGACTGTGGTACTTGATCGTCTGGAGTATGTGGCTGAGGGACTGTAAGTAGTGTTGTCTGAAAGCTGATGCAGTCAAACAACACTACTTACAAAGTTTGCCAAGGTAATCCCATTCCTGATGTCCAGGCGGAGCTTCAAGGAATCCTCAGAACCTTAGGCCCCCCAACAAAACCTTTCACCTGACTCCATCAACCTCCTGACCCCACCAACACCCCGCACCCCTACCTTCTACCTTCTTCCTAAAATTCACAAACCCAATCATCCCAGCCGTCCCATTGTAGCTGGTTACCAAGCCCCCACAGAACGCATCTCTGCCTACG